>NC_091163.1:20441394-20571394 GCF_040958095.1 Procambarus clarkii
GGACAGTTGCCTCGTTCTGAAGCTATTGGAGTATAGGGAGGTTGGCTGCTTCCTCACAAACTGTGAGGTAGTAGGGAGGCAGACAGTACCTGGATTGTACCTTGATGGAGTTCTGGGAGTTCTTCTACTCCCCAAGCACGGCCCGGGGCCAGGCTACCCTTACATTGCAGTGACTCACTGAATAACGGAATCTCACCGTGTAACAGACTAACAATCCTCCCCCCATATTTGGTAAGGATTGTGAAAGCTGGAGCACAAACCAGGACATGTTCGTCAACAATCAGTGAACGATTGTGCCTCGGTCAACAATCCAAATCCACGCCTAGGATTTAGTCTTATGGTTTCAACAATTTGGTTTATGAGCGCGTTTGGGGCTGAGTTATAACTTGTGAATTGTTCCCGGAGCGTAGAACTAATTTTTTGTTATTTTATTTAAGCCTCTTTTAAGTTCAAAATTATCGTGTGGTGCTTCCTATTGACCGTCAGATTTGTTTACTATAGGTTAAAACATTTTTTTGGTGAGTTTTGCAATGAAAAGGAAACGATTTCATGTTTTGTGTTCAATTGATGAATATAAGACAGCTGCTTGGTAAGGCGAGCTGAAGGCTTGGTATATTGAGAGAAAGAATTATGTTTTGGGATGTGGGGTTTCAAGATTCCATCCATGTTACTTTGTTTTGTTGGGGCTCTGTGTGAAGTTTGCATCTGTTGCAAATCTAGTTTTTTTTCCCTTTGATAGTAGTGGTGGTGGTGGTGGTGGTGGTGGTAGTGGTGGTAGTGGTGGTGGTGGTGGTGGTGGTAGTGGTGGTGGTGGTGGTAGTGGTGGTGGTGGTGGTAGTGGTGGTGGTGGTGGTAGTGGTGGTGGTAGTGGTGCTGGTGGTGATGGTAGTGGTGGTGCAAATCCACAATGGTAGATATGCGGTAATTATACCCATAATTTTCCCAATTAAACATACTAAGATATCAAATTCATTTAATTAAGGTCAGAACAATGTTCTATACATATAAAAACTGGCTAACATTACTATAAAGAGAGAGAGAGAGCACACACGCGTTATCTCTACATTAAACCACCGGGGTTTCGACACGAAAGTCTCACCTCTAACTTTAATTTATTTCTGGGATAGTAAAAAAACGAGGTACCTGAGGGCACAGGGTCACCTAGAGGCGACTCGCACTCACACAGAACTGGGTCTGGGGAAGTGAGGATGGATTGTCCGCGTTCCTCGTTGTTTTGTCACACTACGACGGCAAGGAGCAGATTACTTTTGCTTCCTGTGTGTGTGTGTGTGTGTGTGTGTGTGTGTGTGTGTGAGTGTGTGTGTGTGTGTGAGTGTGTGTGTGTGTGTGTGTGTGTGTGTGTGTGTGTGTGTGTGTGTGTGTGTGTGTGTGTGTGTGTGTGTGTGTGTGTGTGTGTGTGTGTGTGTGTGTGTGTGTGTGTGTGTGTGTGTGAGTGTGTGTGTGTGTGTGTGAGTGTGTGTGTGTGTGTGTGTGTGTGTGAGTGTGTGTGTGTGTGTGAGTGTGTGTGTGTGTGTGTGTGTGTGTGTGTGTGTGTGTGTGTGTGTGTGTGTGTGTGTGTGTGTGTGTGTGTGTGTTCACCTAGTTACCTAGTTATGTTTTGCGGGGGTTGAGCTCTGCTCTTTCGGCCCGCCTCTCAACTGTCAATCAACTGTTTACTAACTACACCATTTTTATGTTTTTCACACCACCCACACACACACACACACACCCCAGGAAGCAGCCCGTGACAGCTGACTAACTCCCAGGTACCTATTTACTGCTAGGTAACAGGGGCATTCAGGGTGAAAGATACTTTGCCCATTTGTTTCTGCCTCGTGCGGGAATCGAACCCGCGCCACAGAATTACGCCTATCTACTGCTAGGTAACAGGGGGCATTCAGGGTGAAAGATACTTTGCCCATTTGTTTCTGCCTCGTGCGGGAATCGAACCCGCGCCATAGAATTACGAGTCCTGCGCGCTATCCACCAGGCTACGAGGCCCCATGTGTGTGTGTGTGTGTGTGCGTGTGTGTGTGTGTGTGTGTATACTCACCTAGTTGTGCTTGCGGGGGTTGAGCTCTGGCTCTTTTGTCCCGCCTCTCAACAGTCAATCAACTGATGTAGATTCTTGAGCCTACTGGGCTCTATCATATCTACATTTGAAACTGTGTATGGAGTCAGCCTCCACCACATCACTTCATAATGCATTCCATTTACTAACTATTCCGACACTGAAAAGTTCTTTCTAACGTCTCTGTGGCTCATTTTGTACTCAGCTTCCACCTGTGTCCCCTTATATTTGAGAAAACAAAACATATTTTAAATGCGCAGTGCGTTAACAATTAATGAATGTATGTTTTGGTTTGACCGCCGCCTGAACGAGGCCAGTCTGAGGACAGGTGACCTGACTCGTGAAGCAGGTCATTCAGTTGTTACCTGTGGGTGAGTGAAGGGTGCGTCGCGATCAGTGTGCGGGCGAAAAGTGGTAAAATATCAATGGCAACAACAACATAAGTTCACCGTCAACTACTGTGTCCCCGGATAAGAACAGTATGTGTTCGGTTATAGTGAGTATCAATATGAATTATTGTGATGGCCTTAATAGCATTCCGTGGTTGATAGCGCCTCACCAAACCATTGTTGACAAACAGTTTGCGTGTTGCCACTAGTATGGTCACTAGATAATCAAGTCCACTACGGGGCTCTCCATAACCCGTGCTTCTTGGAACTATATGTTCCAAATAGCTGAATCTATAACAACAACAAATAGCTAGGAAAGCTTAGTTAAGTATCACAGGGGACTTCTAAAAATTATTCGTGTTTGCTGTGTCAAGACCTGAAAGTTTGTTGTGGTCAATAGTTTGGAAGTGGCGTAGTCTGCTCTGGCGTAGCCAAGACAGGATAAGCCACTACTGCTATTCGTGGATAAAATGGCGTTGTTTGGTTATACCCACTTGCTTCAGTGCCATCATCCTTCAAAAAAAGATGTAAGGACTTCCTTCATCCTCAAGTATCCCATTGAATTTAAATGTGATCGATTATATTATACTTGTATTATATGAGGATGTAAAAGTATTTAAATTATTTCCTTATATCATAACAATAATGTGCTTTCATACTATTACAGGCCCGAAAGGTCATCGAAGGAACGAGAGCCACAAACGTTGAGGTACGTTCTTATTTCATTCTGTATTCTACGCCCATTAATTTAGATTTAACAAACCCGGGAGTTAAAGCTTTTTACCATTTTCGGGCGTGCTCTAATTATAGTTAAGGAGACTTAAGTGGTCAAGGACGCTGTATTCACCTCGTAAGAAAACTCCCTCCGGAACTGTGGAGTTTAACACATTCATCGTGCTTAATTAACAAAGTTAGATGCATTAACCCCCCCATTGTGGACCTATTAGGGGAGGGGGGGGGGGATTCATGGGGCCCTGGGGAGAGGGGGAACTGATAGGCAAGAGGGGGTGGAATACACGTTTTGTGTGTGAGTGTCAAGTATCACCGTGAGTCACAAGATGGATTGTTAGAACATAAGAACAAAGGCAACTGCAGAAGGCCTATTGGCCCATACGAGGCAGCTTCTATCTATAACCACCCAATCCCACTCATATACATGTCCAACCCGCGCTTGAAACAATCCAGGGACCCCACTTCCACCTCGTTACGCGGTAATTGGTTCCACAAATCCACAACCCTGTTACCGAACCAGTATTTACCCAAGTCTTTCCTAAATCGAAACTTATCCAATTTGTACCCATTGTTTCGTGTTCTGTCTTGTGTTGATACTTTTAATAGCTTACTAATATCCCCTTTGTTGTGTCCATTCATCCACTTGTAAACCTCTATCATGTCACCCCTAACTCTTCGCCTTTCCAGTGAATGCAATTTAAGCTTTGTTAATCTTTCTTCATATGAAAGATTTCTAATTTGGGGAATTAACTTAGTCATCCTACGCTGGACACGTTCAAGTGAATTTATATCCATTCTATAATATGGCGACCAAAACTGAACTGCATAATCTAAATGGGGCCAAACCAGAGCAAGATATAGCTGAAGAACCACACCAGGTGTCTTGTTACTAACGCTTCGATTAATAAATCCCAGTGTCCTATTTGGCTTATTACGAACATTCAGGCATTGATCCTTTTGTTTTAAATTCTTACTAATCATAACTCCCAGATCCCTTTCGCAATCCGACTTCACAATCTCAACACCATCTAGCTCGTATCTTGTAACTCTATCATCATTACCTAGCCTCTGAACTTTACATTTATCAGCATTAAACTGCATCTGCCAATTCTTTGACCATTTTAAAAACCTATTTAGATCAACTTGAAGAGATAGTGAGTCTTCATCCATATTAATTTCCCTACCGATTTTCGTATCATCGGCAAATTTGCAAATGTTGCTACTCAAACCTGAATCTAAATCATTTATATATATTATAAACAACAGAGGTCCCAGGACAGAGCCTTGAGGCACTCCACTTACAACATTTTCCCACTCTGACTTGACTCCATTTGTACAAACTCTCTGTTTCCTTTGGTATAGCTATGCCCTAATCTAGCCTAATATAGCACCCCAATACCATGAGCCTCTATCTTTTTAATCAGTCTTTCATGTGGCACTGTATCAAAAGCTTTGCTAAAGTCAAGGTACACAACATCACAATCCTTACCACTATCAACTGCCTCAACTATGCTGGAATAAAAAGATAACAAATTTGTTAAACATGAACGGCCATTTATAAAACCATGTTGCGACTCAATTATTAATTTATGTTTTTCAAGATGAAGACAAATTTTATTTGCAATTATAGATTCGAGTAACTTTCCCACAATAGACGTTAGGCTAATTGGTCGATAGTTACTAATATCTAATAATAAATTTGACTAGGAAAGTCAAATTTTTCTAATCATCCCATTGATTGGTCTTCCTCCAAAATAATCTTTCCTGCCTCTACTCTACACAGACGCCGTCTTGTAGAATCGGCTCTTATTAACAATGTACCCAACATGAACTTGAGTCCTGGCTTTGTTACTGTGGACTCTTCCCTTTCACAGTATATACTCAAATGCTCTCATCTTTCTAACAAACGTGACTTAACATAAGCTTTCCCCCTTCCATTTCTTTCTTTCTCTTTCCCTTTCTTTCTCTCTTCTCCCTTTTTCTGTTCATTGTCTTCTACGCTCCCTTGCTATCCTCTTCTTATTCCTATTACCATCTCCTTCGGTGGTTATAATAGGAGCTGCCTCGTATGGGCCAATAGGCCTGCTGCAGTTCTCATTACTACTATCCCCTACACCTGACTTTCCTCCTCAGCTCTCTCTTGCCTATTTAATTCCTGTCCCTACCTGTCCTCATCACAATCGACTTGAGAATGGTCCAGGACGGACCGAAACGTCGTCGTCTCTTCAATTTCTAGTGTGTGGTCTGGTCATCATACTTCAGCCACGTTATTGTGACTCATCGCCTGCACTAGCAAAGTCAAATCCTAAAGGGTTTTTTCAGTTATATCGAACTAAGACTAGGGAAAGGATAGGTCCATTAAAATCTGAGACAGGTCAAATAACGGATAATGACAAAGAGATGAGTAGTATTTTTAACAAATATTTTATATCTGTATTTATTAAAGAAGAACTTAACAATATGCCTTCAGCCGAACAAGTCTATGTGGGTGGGGATGAGGACAGGTTGACTAGTTTAGCAGTTACCAGGGAGGATGTAATTAAACAATTAGAAAAACTAAAACCAAACAAATCCCCAGGGCCGGATGAAGTGTTTGCCAGGGTGCTTAAAGAATGCAAAGAGGAGCTTTCCGAGCCACTGTCAACCATATTTAATAAATCAATAGAGTCAGGCAGAGTGCCAGAGTCATGGAAGGTAGCTAATGTGGTACCAATTTTTAAGAAAGGAGATAGATCACTTGCGTCAAACTATCGGCCAATTAGCCTAACGTCTATTGTGGGAAAGTTACTCGAATCAATAATTGCAAATAAAATTCGTCTCCATCTTGAAAAACATAAATTAATAAATGAGTCGCAACATGGTTTTACAAATGGCCGTTCATGTTTAACAAATTTGCTAACTTTTTATTCCAGCATAGTTGAGGCAGTTGATAGTGGTAAGGATTGTGATGTTGTGTACCTTGACTTTAGCAAAGCTTTTGATACAGTGCCACATGAAAGACTAATTAAAAAAAAAGAAGCTCATGGTATTGGGGGTGCTATATTATCTTGGATTAAGGCATGGCTATTCCAAAGGAAACAGAGAGTTAGTATAAATGGGGTTAAGTCAGAGTGGGATAATGTTGTTAGTGGAGTGCCTCAGGGCTCTGTCCTGGGCCCTCTGTTGTTTATAATATATATAAATGATTTAGATTCAGGTTTGAGTAGCAACATTTGCAAATTTGCCGATGATACGAAAATCGGTAGGGAAATTAATTCGGAGGAGGACTCACTATCACTTCAAGTTGATCTAGATAGGGTTTTCAAATGGTCAAAGGATTGGCAAATGCAGTTTAATGCTGATAAATGTAAAGTTCTGAGGCTAGGTAATGATGATAGAGTTACAAGATACGAGCTAGATGGTGTTGAGATTGCGATGTCGGATTGCGAAAGGGATCTGGGAGTTATGATTAGTAAGAATTTAAAACAAAAGGATCAATGCATAAATGTTCGTAATTAGGCAAATCGGACACTTGGATTTATTAATCGCAGCATTAGTAACAAGACACCTGGTGTGGTTCTCAAGCTATATCTTGCTCTAGTTAGGCCCTATTTAGATTATGCCGTTCAGTTTTGTTCGCCATATTATAGAATGGATATAAATTCACTTGAACGTGTCCAGCGTAGGATGACTAAGTTAATTCCCCAAATTAGAAATCTTTCATATGAAGAAAGATTAACAAAGCTTAAGTTGCATTCACTGGAAAGGCGAAGAGTTGAGGTTTACAAGTGGGTGAATGGACATAACAAAGGGGATATTAATAGGGTATTAAAAGTATCAACACAAGACAGAACACGAAACAATGGGTATAAATTGGATAAGTTTAGATTTAGGAAAGACTTGGGTAAATACTGGTTCAGTAACAGGGTTGTGGATTTGTGGAACCAATTACCGCGTAACGTACTGGAGGTGGGGTCCCTCGATTGTTTCAAGCGCGGGTTGGACAAGTATATGAGTGGGATTGGGTGGTTATAAATAGGAGCTGCCTCGTATGGGCCAATAGGCCTTCTGCAGTTGCCTTTGTTCTTATGTTCTTATGATTGTTAACTGTTTACCGCCTTTAATTGTGGACTTTAACTTAGTTAAGTTCATGTGGGTTGCAGTTAATTTAGATGGATATCGAGGGCACTTGGTGTCAATTGCCGGCTGGAAAGATATTGCAAATCAAATGCAATATCTTTCATAGACAACTGGGAACACTTCTATGGAAGAAATGAAATGTATGCTCGTGATGGGGTGCATCTATCGAGAGCTGGGGTTGTTGCTGTTGCGAACTCGTTAGAAGAAGTGGTTAGAGGTGTTTGTTTGGGTTTAAACTGTTAGTAGATAGAGGTATGGGAATTGATTTGGAGGAAGGAGGTAATAAAAGTATGTGTTTGTGGGAGAAAGGAATTGGCAAAACGATCAGGGAAAGAGAGGGTCCGCAAAATAACAATTCACTTAGGGTATATTACACTAACAGTAGAAGTCTAAGAAATAAAATTAACGAATTAAATGCTCTTGTCTGCACAGAAAAAATAGATATTATTGCACTTACCGAAACGTGGATGAATGTAGAAAATAGAGAACTATTAGCTGAATATCAAATATATGGATTTAAACTATTTCACACAGATAGATATATTAGACGAGGAGGTGGAGTAGCCATATATGTTAGGGACAATTTGAAATGTAGTCTCAAAGAGGGAATCAAAACAGAGCCACACACAGAAACTATTTGGATTGAATTAAACGAAAAAGCTAATAATATTATAATAGGAGTAATATATAGGCCACCAAATTTAGACAGAATGGAAGCAAAGCATCTATGGGATGAAATATCTAGAGCATCTAGATCTAACAGTATTTATGTCATGGGTGACTTTAATTTTAGCGGAATAAACTGGTTGAACAAAACAGGGAATAGTGAAGCAGAAGATTTTCTAGAATTAATTGACGATTGCTTTCTTACGCAACACATTAAGGAACCAACACGGGAAAATAATATTTTAGATTTAGTGTTAACTAACAGGGAAACGCAAATTAATGACATCGAAATAGGGAGTGAGCTAGGGAGCAGTGATCACAAAGAAATCAGATTTAGCATAGAATGGAATAGACCAGTAGGAGAAAATTCTGTTAAAGTGCCAGATTTTCGAAAAGCTGATTTTAATAGCCTAAGAAATTTTTTGGGTCAAATTGATTGGAAAGTCTTGGGTATGGGGTGTGGGCCGGTCTTGGAGCGAGACATGAACCCAGCGATAGGTGACTTAAATGGGGATTTCGATGTGGATTCAATATATAACTTATTTAAGAATATTCTAAACAAAGCACAGGAACGTAGTATACCATACAAATTGAATAGATCGAATACTAATGACCCAAAGTGGATAACAAAGAATTTGAAGAACCTTATAGGTAAAAAGAGAGCTTGGTACAAAAGGATTAAAAATGGGGAGGTCACTTTAGAACAGGAATTCGTACAACTGGTTAGAAATGTTAAAAAAGAGATAAGGAAAGCAAAAAGAAACTATGAAGTTCGCATAGCAGGGCAAACAAAGACAAATCCTAAAGGGTTTTTTCAGTTATATCGTACTAAGACTAGGGAAAGGATAGGTCCATTAAAAACTGAGACAGGTCAAATAACAGATAGTGATGAAGAGATGAGTAGTATTTTTAATAAATATTTTGTATCTGTATTTACTAAAGAGGAACTTAACAATATGCCTTCAGCCGAACAAGTCTATGTGGGTGGGGACGAGGACAGGTTGACGAGTTTAGCAGTTACCAGGGAGGATGTTCTTAAACAAATAGTAAAACTCAAACCAAACAAATCCCCAGGGCCGGATGAAGTGTTTGCCAGGGTGCTTAAAGAATGCAAAGAGGAGCTTTGTGACCCACTGTCAACCATATTTAATAAATCAATAGAGTCAGGCAGAGTGCCAGAGTTTTGGAAAGTTGCTAATGTGATACCAGTTTTTAAGAAAGGAGATAGATCACTTGCGTCTAACTATCGACCAATTAGCCTAACGTCTATTGTGGGAAAGTTACTCGAATCTATAATAGCAAATAAAATTCGTCTTCATCTTGAAAAACATAAATTAATAATTGAGTCGCAACATGGTTTTATAAATGGCCGTTCATGTTTAACAAATTTGTTATCTTTTTATTCTAGCATTGTTGAGGCAGTTGATAGTGGTAAGGATTGCGATGTTGTATACCTTGACTTTAGCAAAGCTTTTGATACAGTGCCACATGAAAGACTGATTAAAAAGATAGAGTCTCATGGTATTGGGGGTGCTATATTAAGCTGGATTAGGGCTTGGCTATACCAAAGGAAACAGAGAGTTAGTATAAATGGAATCAAGTCAGAGTGGGAAAATGTTGTAAGTGGAGTGCCTCAAGGCTCTGTCCTGGGACCTCTGTTGTTTATAATACATATAAATGATTTAGATTCAGGTTTGAGTAGCAACATTTGCAAATTTGCCGATGATACGAAAATCGGTAGGGAAATTAATTCGGAGGAGGACTCACTATCACTTCAAGTTGATCTAGATAGGGTTTTGAAATGGTCAAAGGATTGGCAGATGCAGTTTAATGCTGATAAATGTAAAGTTCTGAGGTTAGGTAATGATGATAGAGTTACAAGATACGAGCTAGATGGTGTTGTGATTGCGAAGTCGGATTGCGAAAGGGATCTGGGAGTTATGATTAGTAAGAATTTAAAACAAAAGGATCAATGCATAAATGTTCGTAATAAGGCAAATCGGACACTTGGATTTATTAATCGCAGCGTTAGTAACAAGACACCTGGTGTGGTTCTCAAGCTATATCTTGCTCTAGTTAGGCCCCATTTAGATTATGCAGTTCAGTTTTGGTCGCCATATTATAGAATGGATATAAATTCACTTGAACGTGTCCAGCGTAGGATGACTAAGTTAATTCCCCAAATTAGAAATCTTTCATATGAAGAAAGATTAACAAAGCTTAAGTTGCATTCACTGGAAAGGCGAAGAGTTAGGGGTGACATGATAGAGGTTTACAAGTGGATGAATGGACATAACCGGGGAGATATTAATAGGGTATTAAAAGTATCAACACAGGACAGAACACGAAACAATGGGTATAAATTGGATAAGTTTAGATTTAGGAAAGACTTGGGTAAATACTGGTTCAGTAACAGGGTTGTTGATTTGTGGAACCAATTGCCGCGTAACATTGTGGAGGTGGGGTCCCTCGATTGTTTCAAGCACGGGTTGGACAAGTATATGAGTGGGATTGGGTGGTTATAGAATAGGAGCTGCCTCGTATGGGCCAATAGGCCTTCTGCAGTTACCTTTGTTCTTATGTTCTTTCTTATGTTCTTATGTTATCTTGTATTTAAGTGTTGTACAGTACCATATTGTTACTGTACCTGCTGCATTATTTGCTGTAATTAGGCTGGTTTCCAGCGAGGCCTAATTACAGTTATTCGTTAATTACAGGTTATATACCTTATCCTTTATTTCAGTTATTTAACTTATAATAAAACTTTATATTTACCATCTATAATTTACTTGTCATTTGACTTTTACTTGTATTAAGTGGATTATCCTTTTACTTATTTTAAGCAAATTCAACGATTGCTTCTAATAATTAAGTAATAATTAAATATTAGCTTTTGCCCAGTGCGAGTATAAATCACCCTGCCCAATTGGGGGACCTTTGACAAGCCGCCAGCTTCCTGTCCTCGTCGTTAATTACCCTTATTAAACATTAATATTTATAATTATTATTATTATAATTATATAATAATGGACGATTTAATTATAATTAATGTTGCAGATTAAATATAATTAATATAATTATATTATTATAAAAAAATAATTAAATTTACTAATAAACTTTGAGGGATAATTAGGTGATGCCATTATTCGTATGAAGTATTTAAACGATTTCTGCATATGTAAGTGTTTCAAATCACTAAAATAGATTATTTCTAGTGATTTGTGATTAGTAATTTTTAGACTAATTTCTCCTTTCGATATCTGTGTGAATTTATGTAAACATGTGAGAGACGTTTTGACCAATGAGAAGCGTTGTTACAAAGCGTCTTTACGTTCATGATCTATCCCAATACAACACAACAAAACGATCCCAAAACACAACAACAAAAGCGACGGTGCCATCCTGCACGACAACAACAAAAGCGACGTTGCCATCCTGCACGACAACAACAAAAGCGACGGTGCCATCCTGCACGACAACAACAAAAGCGACGGTGCCATCCTGCACGACAACAACAAAAGCGACGGTGCCATTCTGCACGACAACAACAAAAGCGACGGTGCCATTCTGCACGACAACAACAAAAGCGACGGTGCCATTCTGCACGACAACAACAAAAGCGACGGTGCCATTCAGCACGACAACAACAAAAGCGACGGTGCCATTCTGCACGACAACAACAAAAGCGACGGTGCCATCCTGCACGACAACAACAAAAGCGACGGTGCCATTCTGCACGACAACAACAAAAGCGACGTTGCCATCCTGCACGACAACAACAAAAGCGACGGTGCCATCCTGCACGACAACAACAAAAGCGACGGTGCCATCCTGCACGACAACAACAAAAGCGACGGTGCCATCCTGCACGACAACAACAAAAGCGACGTTGCCATCCTGCACGACAACAACAAAAGCGACGTTGCCATTCTGCACGACAACAACAAAAGCGACGGTGCCATCCTGCACGACAACAACAAAAGCGACGGTGCCATTCTGCACGACAACAACAAAAGCGACGGTGCCATCCTGCACGACAACAACAAAAGCGACGGTGCCATTCTGCACGACAACAACAAAAGCGACGTTGCCATCCTGCACGACAACAACAAAAGCGACGGTGCCATTCTGCACGACAACAACAAAAGCGACGGTGCCATTCAGCACGACAACAACAAAAGCGACGGTGCCATTCAGCACGACAACAACAAAAGCGACGGTGCCATCCTGCACGACAACAACAAAAGCGACGGTGCCATCCTGCACGACAACAACAAAAGCGACGGTGCCATTCTGCACGACAACAAAAGCGACGGTGCCATCCTGCACGACAACAACAAAAGCGACGGTGCCATTCTGCACCATTCAAGAAACTTGTGTGTAAAGGAATACATTTCCTCGATTGTACCAAGGTCATTCCTACATGCTATTCCTGTCTCCTCACTCCTTCCTCTCCCTCCCTTCCCCCCCCCAGTCTCCACACACCACTCTGTGGCGTGTGGAGTGCGAGGTTGTGCTGGAGTGTGTGCGTGTGAGTAATGATTCAGTGTTTTTGGCAGTCTTATAAAGTGCGTTTCTGTGCTTGAGAGTTAGTTGATGTGTTGGAGGGCGCCAAGGGTACAATGATCGCGTCATACAAGTTATACAATAGAGAGTGGAACCACACACTGCATTCACAGTTCACGAGCAGGAACCGTGAAAGCAGTGTGCGGTTCCACACTATTGACGAGCTAAGGGGCTAGAAAAAGGAAGCTGTTGGGTCTAGTTTCGTGTTGTTTCGATGAGCTTAGAACTCAGATCTTTAAAAAAATAGTGTCACTTCTAACTGAAGGCACCAAGTACGTCCGAAGCAATGAAGGCAGAATCGAGCTATTAGCTCTTGGAACCCGCCTTTCTCATAAAATAATTTCATCTATTATAGCTACTACATACATTTCTAACACTCACATACATACCTCCAGAAAGCAGCCCGTAACAGCTATCTAACTCCCAGGTACCTATTTACTGCTACGTGAAAAGAATCATTAGGGTGAAAGAAACTCTGCTCATTTGTTTCATCCTCGGCCAGGAATCGAACCCGGGTCCTTAGGACTACAACCCCCGAGCGCTGACTACTCAGCCGCGAGGCCCCTGTGTACTCACCTAGTTGTACTAACCTAGTTGTGTTTGCGGGGGTTGAGCTTTGGCTCTTTGGTCCCGCCTCTCAACTGTCAATCAGCTGGTGTACAGATTCCTGAGCCTATTGGGCTCTATCATATCTACATGTGTGTGTACTCACCTAGTTGTACGCACCTAGTTGTGTTTGCTGGGGTTGAGCTCTGGCTCTTTCGACACACACAGCTCCGCTCCTGTGCCAGGTAAGTTACGGGCTCACCATATCCCGTGCTACTTGGAACTTGTTCCGAGTAGCTTAATCTATTACAGCAACAACATCTGGCTCTTTGGTCCCGCCACTTAACCGTCAATCAACAGGTGTACAGATTCCTGAGCCTACTGGGCTCTATCATATCTACACTTGAAACTGTGTATAGAGTCAGCCTCCACCACATCACTTCCTAATGCATTCCAGTTGTCAACCACTCTGACAATAAAAAAGTTTTTTTCTAATATCTCTGTGGCTCATTTGGGCGCTCAGTTTCCACCTGTATCCCTTTGTGCGTGTGCCCCTTGTTTAAATAGCCTCAATCAAATCATCAATCATCAATCTACCCTATCAATTCCATTCAGAATCTTGAATGTGGTGATCATGTCCCCCCTAACTCTTCTGTCTTCCAGCGAAGTGAGGTTTAATTCAATTAGTCTCTCCTCGTAGCTCATACCTCTCAGCTCGGGTACTAGTCTGGTGGCAAACCTTTGAACCTTTACCAGTTTAGTCTTATCCTTAACTAGATATGGACTCCATGCTGGGGCTGCATACTCCAGAATTGGCCTGACATATGTGGTATACAACACACGTATACACACGTATGTGTGTACGTGTGTGAGTAGCACTCGCATTAGTCGTTAAGATGCAAGTACTGTTCTAACCACACACTCAGACCTTGACAAAGCACTCAAGAGAGTGCGAAAGATTTTCTGTAAATCTTTTCACAAATATATAAATGTGGGGTTATTATCCATGTCGATTAAGGCAGCGTCTCGGATGTTCTCGGACGCGGGTTCGAATCCTCGTCACGGCCCTTGTGGATTTGTTATTATCCAACTTTCGTGAGTGCTTTCGTGTTCATCAAAAACATTTTAATAATGTTTTTGACTATGAAGGATCTAATGATCCTACACTATGCATGAGAAGGTAAGATAATCTATAATTGATGACCTCCTACGTACGGGTCAGGCCAATTTTACAGCGTTTTAATTTTTTTTCCGAAAGGCTGCGTTCAGGGCCCCTGGGAGGCTCAGAAGTAATATTATTGTTTGTGACCTTTGATCTGTTATTAATTTATTCTTAAAACTAATAAAACTTCACACGAGGAAGTCTTTACAGTCAACGTTATATAAAATAACTTGATCTCTGGTTATTCTTAATGTTCTTTATTGCTTAGTAATATTGCCCTTGTGAACAAACCCACAAGGGCAGTGATGAGGGTTCGAACCTACACGAGGGTTCATGTACTACCCTGGTGTTGCGTTAGCTCCTGGGCACCAAACTAGGTTATATTAATAAATTCAAGTGTCTATCGGACTATTTGGCTGCTTCGGTAATAGGGTTGTTGATTTGTGGAACCAATTACCGCGTATCATAAATGAAGTGGGGTCCCTTGATTGTTTCAAGTGTAGGTTGGACATATATATGAACGAGATTGGGTGGATACAAATAGGAGCTGCCTCGTATGGAGCCAATAGGCCTTCTGGAGTTACCTTTGTTCTTATGTTCTTATGTTTAATCCCAAAGCGTCTGGCTTCCTGCCTCGTACAGACAGACATATTAATATATATATCCATTCATATAATAATATTATTACTTCTCTAATACAAGAATTCGAAGTCAAAAGATTTGTCTTTATGTTAGATATTATTTGTAATAATTTTGTTTATTACATTTTAATATTAATATTAGCATATTTTTAATATCTATTTATGTTATTTTTTCATTCACACACACACACACACACACACACACACACACACACACACACACACACACACACACACACACACACACACACACAAAGCAGTCCGTATCAGCTGTCTAATTCAAAGGAACCTATTTACTGCTAGATAACATACTAATAATAAAACATACAAATAATCGGGAAACCAGATAATAGAGACGAATGGTTGGGAGTCTCTAGATGTCTTCCCTGCAAGAGTTTAAACTAATCACGTATTCACCAACTAATTGAAAGGATTTAGGCGACTGCAGAGGACTGTCATGTTGGCAACACATGCATGTGTCCCTGTGTGCAGATGAACTTCAGTATCCTGTATCCATCACGCAGACGTTAATTTAAACTTGGGGGAATTTGGGAAGGAAATGCTATGTATCATTTAGTAATAGAAAATATACATTAATTATATTTTCACTCTTCTAGCATTTAACAGACATTGGGGAATATATGTGTATGATATAAAGGCATTTCAAGCCAGAATAATATAGTAAAAGGCATAATAAATATTAACAGTCTGTCTAACGGGAATGATGCAAGTCTTCTTTCGTGAGAGATATGCAAGGATCATATGTAGAGAGATTCCAATCTCATTTATTTACCTCTGGAAAGCTTGACTCATCGCGAGCCGGGCTGTAGCGAGTTACCAGATACTTAATATTCATCAGATGAAACCTTCATTGAAATTAGCCAACGAAGAGCAGTTACATTGATGAGTCGTTAAATTGATCATTGGTGATAGTATGGGATGTTGAAAAGGTTAAGGCGTGAATCAACGTTTAAGTACGTTGAACTGACGTTATCAACGCAGTCGACGTCATCGGCGTTGATCCGACCTCAGTAGAGGCTTAAAAATCTGTTCAGACACACTATGGACAATCAAAAACACATTTTTCAGACTTCATAAAGAAGGTTCCCAGAAAGTCGACCCCAGACAGCCTATGACACTCCCCATATACTCCAAAGTCATCATGCAAAGCTTTGTGAGACTAGCCACAAACGCCTCCAACCTTGAACAAGATAATCTCTCTTATTGATATAGACGAAAATTCCTCTGTGAGCTCGTCTGTTCGATGTTCAGCGGCCAGAGGAGTGGGAAACGGGTGTGATTGGGTAAAGGGGAGAATGGTAAGAGGGAAAGGGGTGGGTAGATGGTGGTGGTATGGGGGGGGGGAAGTGGGGTTCAAGGAAAATTAAAGCGTTTGTGTCTGTATTTCAACAAATGTTAAGCATAGCTCTTTCTTCATGCATTTATAATGTTCATTATGAAACATTTTCTCATAATTCATCACTTGTTAATTACTTCGTGATTTACACCCACACACACACACACAAAGGTGATTGAGTAGGTTCTTACACCAGTTGATTGACGGTTGAGAGGCGGGACCACAGAGCCAGAGCTCAACTCCCGCAAGCACAACTAAGTGAGTACACACACACACACACACACACAGACACACACACACACACACACACACACACACACACACACACACACACACACACACACACACACACACACACACACACACACACACACACACACACACACACACACAGGAGAAGATCCTGTCAAGGAAGAGCTCCCTGAAAAACGTTGGAAAATTCAAAAATGTATTCCTCCAGAGAGACATGACAAGGGAGGAGAGAGCCGTGGCGGCAGAAGCAAGAAAGAGGCGCAGGGCGAGAGGGGTAAACCAGGAAGTCACAGCTCCCAACACAACACCCCCAGAAGCGAGGGGCGAACCCACAACCAGCTACCCAGTAACACCAGAAGGGAGGACAACCCCGCCTCCCTCCTCTGCATAGAAAACCCCCCTACCCCAAACCCTTCCTGCCCCCACTCAAATGTTCAGCCAAATCTCCCTCCCCCCACACCCAATCCCCACCCTTCTACCCCCTCCCCTCCTCCCGAGTCCTCCCTCCCCCCATTCCTTCCCGTCCTCCCTCCCCTTTCACCGCATACCCTCCCTGTCCCTCCCCCTTCACTGGATCCCCCGCCCCTCATCCCAGTATCCTCTGAGACCCTGTTACCCACCTCACAGGTCCTCACACCCATGGAACAGCCTCCCCCACCAGCAGAACACTCACCAAGGAGGCGATTTGAGAAGGGACAGAAGAAAGTGAGCCTCAAAGCGATGTACACTAACATAGATGGAATTACAAATAAAGCAAATGAGCTTGGAGAACGGGTACTAGAGGAAAACCCAGACATAATTGCCCTCACAGAAACAAAGATCACGAAAACGATAACAAACGCAGTGTTCCCACATGACTATTATGTTATGAGGAAAGAGAGGGAAGGAAGAGGTGGGGGTGGTGTAGCTCTGCAGGTAAGAAAAGGCTGGGATTTTGAGGTGATTGATATTCAGGGCTGTGAAGGTTTCAGTGACTACATAGCAGGTACCGTAACAAATGGAGGGAAAAAAATTATAGTCGTAGTCATATATAATCCACCACCAAATGACAGAAGACCTAGACAGAAATATGATAGAAACAACATGGCCACCATTAACATAATAGAAAGAGCAGCTTCTGTTGCTAGCAGGAATGGATCTGGACTACTAATTATGGGAGACTTCAACCATGGGAAGATAGATTGGAAGAACAGAGACCTGCATGGAGGACCAGAAACATGGAGAGCTAAGCTGCTGGACGTGGCAACAAGAAACTATCTAAGCCAGCACATCAAAGAACCAACAAGAATGAGAGGAGAAGATGAACCAGCAATGCTTGATTTGATATTTGCTCTAAATGAGTGGGATATAAGGGAAGTTAAGATGGAAGCGCCCTTGGGAATGAGTGACCACAGTGTATTGAACTTTGAGTACCTGGTAGAGCTAGGACTTATCTCCCCCAAAAAAGAACTAGGAATCAAAAGGCTGGCATACCGAAAGGGAAATTATGAACAGATGAGAAGTTTCCTAAGTGAAATACCTTGGGACACAGACCTCAGAGATAAGTTTGTACAGGGTATGATGGACTATGTTACCCAAAAGTGTCAGAAGGCAGTAAACAGGTTCATCCCGGCCCAAAGGGAAAAATCCGAGAAGCAACAGAAGAATCCATGGTATAATAGGGCATGTATGGAAGCGAAGAAACTGAACAAAAGAGCGTGGAGGAACTTCCGGAATAACAGATCACCAGAAAGCAGAGAGAGATACCAGAGAACCAGGAATGAGTACGTCAGGGTGAGAAGAGAAGCAGAAAAAAGTTTTGAAAATGATATAGCAAACAAAGCCAAGACCGAACCAAAGCTACTCCACAGTCACATCAGAAGGAAAACAACAGTGAAAGAACAGGTATTGAAACTTCGAACAGGCGAGGACAGGTATACAGAGAATGACAGAGAGGTTTGTGAAGAACTCAACAAGAGGTTCCAGGAAGTCTTCACAATAGAACAAGGTGAGGTCACTGTGCTAGGACAAAGGGAGGTAAACCAGGCGGTCTTGGAGGAGTTCGAAATTACGGGAGAGGAGGTCAAGAGACACCTGCTGGATCTGGATGTTAGAAAGGCTGTTGGTCCAGATGGGATCTCACCATGGATACTGAAAGAGTGTGCAGAGGCACTTTGCTTGCCACTCTCCATAGTGTATAGTAAGTCACTGGAGACGGGAGTCCTACCAGAAATATGGAAGACGGCGAATGTGGTCCCAATATACAAAAAGGGCGACAGGCAAGAGGCACTGAACTACAGGCCAGTGTCCTTGACTTGTATACCATGCAAGGTGATGGAGAAGATCGTGAGAAAAAACCTGGTAACACATCTGGAGAGAAGGGACTTCGTGACAAATCGCCAACATGGGTTCAGAGAGGGTAAATCTTGCCTTACAGGCTTGATAGAATTCTACGATCAGGTGACAAAGATTAAGCAAGAAAGAGAGGGCTGGGCGGACCGCATTTTCTTGGATTGTCGGAAAGCTTTTGACACAGTACCGCATAAGAGGCTGGTGCATAAGCTGGAGAGACAGGCAGGTGTAGCTGGTAAGGTGCTCCAGTGGATAAGGGAGTATCTAAGCAATAGGAAGCAGAGAGTTACGGTGAGGGGTGAGACCTCCGATTGGCGTGAAGTCACCAGTGGAGTCCCACAGGGCTCTGTACTCGGTCCTATCTTGTTTCTGATATAAGTAAATGATCTCCCAGAGGGTATCGATTCATTTCTCTCAATGTTTGCGGACGATGCTAAAATTATGAGAAGGATTAAAACAGAAGAGGACTGTTTGAGGCTTTAAGAAGACCTAGACAAGCTGAAGGAATGGTCGAACAAATAGTTGTTAGAGTTTAACCCAACCAAATGTAATGTAATGAAGATAGGTGTAGGGAGCAGGAGGCCAGATACAACGTATCATCTGGGAGAGGAAATTCTTCAGGAGTCAGAGAAGGAAAAAGACTTGGGGGTTGATATCACGCCAGACCTGTCTCCTGCAGCACATATCAAGCGGATAACATCAGCGGCATATGCCAGGCTGGCCAACATACGAACGGCATTCAGAAACTTGTGTAAAGAATCATTCAGAACTTTGTATACCACATATGTCAGGCCAATCCTGGAGTATACAGCCCCAGCATGGAGTCCATATCTAGTCAAGGATAAGACTAAACTGGAAAAGGTTCAAAGGTTTGCCACCAGACTAGTACCCGAGCTGAGAGGTATGAGCTACAAGGAGAGACTACGGGAATTAAACCTCACTTCGCTGGAAGACAGAAGAGTTAGGGGGGGACATGATCACCACATTCAAGATTCTGAAGGGAATTGATAGGGTAGATAAAGCCAGTCTATTTAACACAAGGGGAACACGTACAAGGGGACACAGGAGGAAACTGAGTGCCTTCGTCTTGGCAAGCACAAGACGAAGCTTGAAAAAGTCCAAAGGTATGCCACTAGACTAGTCCCAGACTAAGAGGCATGAGTTACGAGGAAAGGCTGCGGGAAATGCACCTTACGACACTGGAAGACAGAAGAGTAAGGGGAGACATGATCACAACCTACAAAATCCTCAGAGGAATCGACCGGGTAAACAAGGATAAACTATTCAACACTGGTGGGACGTGAACAAGGGGACACAGGTGGAAACTGAGTACCCACATGAACCACAGAGACGTTAGAAGGAACTTTTTCAGTGTCAAAGTAGTTAATGGATGGAATGCATTAGGCAGTGATGTGGTGGAGGCTGACTCCATACACAGTTTCAAATGTAAATATGATAGAGCCCAGTAGGCTCAGGAATCTGTACACCAGTTGATTGACAGTTGAGAGGCGGGACCAAAGAGCCAAAGCTCAACCCCCGCATGCACAAATAGGTGAGTACACACTCACACACACACAAACAGCACACCAAATGGCCAAAACAATTTAATTGAACCACACACGCTCATATCTAAGCCAAATAATGTTCCAAAATGTCTAATGCTTCACAATCACCTCCACCGTCGACTGATCTCAAAATCACTCCATCAATTAAAAGAATATTTCCCTTATTTTATTAAAAAGAACAATACCTGTGTTAGTCAGAGACGAAAAGGGACAACCAATAACTTATTTAGTGTAACAAAAAAAGGAGATTCACAGATACGTGGGAAGGCTTGATCCGAAGGGTGTGGATGCTCCCAGAGCTGGACTACTGCAACTCCTGATTACTCTCTCATGGATGTTCATCTTGTATAGACTAATAATATAATTATTGGGTGTAAATCCAGCTGTCAAATTAAAGTGGTCTCCCCTAACCTACCAGAGGACCCAAAACTGAAAGCGGGACAGTATGTCACTTAATAGTTAACTTTTTTGGCCTTATGTAACGCATATGAGCGAAGAACAGGTTGGTAAGTCACGTATGCTTGCCTCTCTTGTGTAGGTTCGTGTTTGTACATAGGAAATCAAACTATACTGAAAATATACTCAAACTCAAAGTTTCATGTAGGTCGACATTCAATCCCCGACCGTCCGATTGGTTGGGCGCCATTCCTTCCCTCCATCCTATCCTAGATGCTTAACCTAATATCCCTCCCAAGAGCTATTTAGTTGTAAGGATTTAGTGCAATCGAAACCAAGTATAGATGGAGGGAAGTAAGACTTACCGAACCAGTATACTTCGGAAAACATATTTACAAGAAGCATTCCTACGCTTCATGAGAATACGTAGATTGCGCCTCACAATCGACTTCAGAATGGTCCAGGACGTACCGAAACGTCGTCATCCCTTCAGTTTTTAGTGTGGCGGTTTGGTCAACATGCGTCGTGACCTTACAGTCTGTAGCCTAGTTGATCTCCACTTTGCTGCTTCAGCTCATGTGGAATACAAACGACTTTATGGTAAAACAGGAGCGGATTCATGCGGTTTCCCTGATATGAAGAGCGGAGGCAAAATGTATAAATAGGTTGGGACAAAAAACCAAGTCTTCATTACTAACATACGTCGTGAAATTGCCCAAACGGAGGGAAAACAAAATGATTTTCTTAGGTTCTATAACCCAGGTATGAGAAATTGTTGTCCAAATGGGACTAAATTATATTCCAGGAAGAATTTCATGAATATCTTGCGTTGGAAAACGTGTTTGTGTATGTATATTTACCCTGGCAGAGTCCAGGGTGTTCACTTTTGTTGAAGCAGATAGCTCCTTCAACTAATGCAAAACTAACAACTAAATTATTTAAGAAAAGAATTGAACCTTTAATGAACTTTTATTCCACTGAACGCGAGAGCCTCGACCCCAGGAACAGAAAAAAACACCAGAACTCTCAAACGAACTTTGTTCAAAGTGTACTAATACGGCATGAGACCGGAGAAAGGTAGGGAGGGAGGGAGGGTGTGGAGGCAGATTCAGGTTTCATCGATCTAGTGTAACTATTCAGAGCGTATTGCTGCGTTCTTGTTACCATTCCGTCGTGGAAGAGCTGAGGAATGAGTATGGAAATGCGTTCTAAACCATTATTTGTAACCAAGACACAGAACATCTTATATATGACACACACACATATATATATATAGGTACCAAGATCACAACTATGTCTCACCAGCAAATATATATATAGGGACCCACAGCCTCAGAGAAGGGAACACACAGCATTAAGGGAAAAACTTGCCATTTAATTCTGAATACGTAGGAGTGTTCATTCTCCTACCACCCTATATATATATAGGGTGGTAGGAGAATGAACACTCCTACGTATTCAGAGTTATATGGCAAGTTTTTCCCTGAATGCTCTGTGTTCCCTTCTCTGAGGCTGTGGGTCCCAATAATTGCACCAGAGTTGGTACTGCCCTATATATATATATATATATATATATATATATATATATATATATATATATATATATATATATATATATATATATATATATATATATATATATATATATATATATATATATATATATATATATATATATATATATATATATATATATATATATATGCGAACAAGCCTGAATGGTCCCCAGGACATATGCAACTGAAAACTCACACCCCAGAAGTGACTCGAACCCATACTCCCAGAAGCAACGCAACTGGTATGTACAAGACGCCTTAATCCACTTGACCATCACGACCGGACATAATGAGGTGATAGCCGAGGCTATATGAACCACCCCACCGCCGGCACTCGGATAGTTATCTTGGGCATAGCATTTTACCAAATCACCTCATTCTTTGGGGCAACACGTGAGGAACACAAATGCGAACAAGCCTGAATGGTCCCCAGGACATATGCAACTGAAAACCCACACCCCAGAAGTGACTCGAACCCATACTCCCAGAAGCAACGCAACTGGTATGTACAAGACGCCTTAATCCACTTGACCATCACGACCGGACATAATGAGGTGATAGCCGAGGCTATATGAACCACCCCACCGCCGGCACTCGGATAGTTATCTTGGGCATAGCATTTTACCAAATCACCTCATTCTTTGGGGCAACACGTGAGGAACACAAATGCGAACAAGCCTGAATGGTCCCCAGGACATATGCAACTGAAAACAAAGAATGAGGTGATTTGGTAAAATGCTATGCCCAAGATAACTATCCGAGTGCCGGCGGTGGGGTGGTTCATATAGCCTCGGCTATCACCTCATTATGTCCGGTCGTGATGGTCAAGTGGATTAAGGCGTCTTGTACATACCAGTTGCGTTGCTTCTGGGAGTATGGGTTCGAGTCACTTCTGGGGTGTGAGTTTTCAGTTATATATATATATATATATATATATATATATATATATATATATATATATATATATATATATATATATATATATATATATATATATATATGTCGTACCTAGTAGCCAGAACGCATTTCTCAGCCTATTATACAAGGCCCGATTTGCCTAATAAGCCAAGGAGGTCGGGAGGTGAGTGACGGCCGCTGTATCACCGCCAGTTCTCAAGCTTAATCCAGAAACTCCTATAATGATAATCTACTCTGGAAGAACCTGTTTCAACCAGCAAGAAAATTGTAATTCACGAACCTGCAAACAGTTTATCACTAGACTATGGATAATTTCTTAGTATAGGATTTTCTCATGGACACATCACGTTAGTGTGATTACTCTGTGTATTATTAAACGGTGTTATCCCGGTTTTATTCCAAATATCCTGGTCCTGGCGAGGTGTTCGGGAAATTCTACATGAATACCAGGAGCAGCTCATTGGGTTACTGACGAGTGTGTTTAATTAATCAGTCGAAACTGGTGTTGTTCCTGCTGTATAGAGCATAGAGCTGTCGTGGGGTCGTAATATTGAAGAAATAGGGATAAAACTCGTGCTTGGCATCTATTGGGAGGGAGGGGAAAGGTTCCTGGAAGCAATAGCTGCAGGTGCAATCAGATATCAGAAAAATCATAGTTGATAATTAAAGGCTCCAACCACACGTTCACAAGGGTCGTTCCGGTCTTTCCAATTTGCTGGCCTTTGAGTAGTAATCGAGGACAACGATAATTATACCCCACTTGGAATAAGCTTGATTGTTTTGGTCGGGGTATTAATAAATGCAAATGCAGGCGAAGAGTCACAATATCGTGGCTGAAATATGTTGACCAAACCACACATTTAGAAAGTGAAGGGACGACGACGTTTCGGTCCGTCCTGGATCATTCTCAAGTCGATCAAAGACCAACAATCGACTTGAGAATGGTCCAGAACGGACCGAAATGTCGTCGTCCCTTCACTTTCTAGTGTGCGGTTTGCTCAACAATGGGAACAAATATTCCTTGGGAAGTACAAAGGAACCTTTTCTATGAAGACAGATTAAAGCGTCCCAGTTTCCTCTCACTGGAGAGTCGCTCAACAGGACCGTGATATACTCGAAGTTTTCACTTGGGTTAGGGACATAAACAAGGGCTGTATAGACAGACTCTGTCGCTGTCGGAACAAAGAGTTACAGCCCCGCTCCTGTGCCAGGTAAATCCACTACGGGATCACCATAGCCCGTGCTACTTGTAGCCTTTTATTCTCAGTAGCTGAATCTAAAACAAAAACAACTCTCGGAAGCCCACATAACACGTAACCATAGGTCGAAATTGGAGAAATTAGTATTTAAAGGACTTTAGAAAAGAATTAAGGGATAGGGAACTAAGGTTGTGGATGAGTCGTATGGGTTTCCAGCAACAACTATTAAGGCAAACCATTTAACAGGTTTTGGGAATAGATTATTGGATCAACGGTGAGATGGTGTTGATTAAAACGAGTATTGGATCAACTGACCTCTTACCATGCAACATAATTCCCATTTTCTTAGGTTCATTTAACCACTTTCACCATTCAGCAATGCCACAGGATCGCAATAGTTAGCAAAGAAGTCAAATCAATCTCGATTTTAATGAAAAAGTAAACTCGCATTTTAAGCTACCCAAAGCTAAGATGGAGGGAATTTTAAGCTAAGGGGTCTCGTAGCCTGGTGGATAGCGCGCAGGACTCGTAATTCTGTGGCGCGGGTTCGATTCCCGCACGAGGCAGAAACAAATGGGCAAAGTTTCTTTCACCCTGAATGCCCCTGTTACCTAGCAGTAAAAATAGGTACCTGGGAGTTAGTCAGCTGTCACGGGCTGCTTCCTGGGGGTGGAGGCCTGGTCGAGGACCGGGCCGCGGGGACACTAAAGCCCCGAAATCATCTCAAGATAACCCTCAAGATAACCCATTACCGATAACTTACGCGTTATCTACGATAACCGACGTGTTATCTACGATAACCAACGCGTCATCTACGATAATCGTACACTTTACAATCTGGTATCGTGAAAGTAACCATAATTTATTCAAATATAATACCCAGGTTTACGTGTATATGCATGTTTTAAACGAATGAATAATACCGTACACTTGTAGGATATTAATACAAAAAATAAAAAGCTAATGGGAAAAGTTATTTGAACCTTCTGGTTAGACAAAAGCCACTTAAAATGTACCACTCGTCTAATTGTAAATGATGAATATAATGTGTGCATCAAAAAACAATTTGATTAATCAACAGAGCAATTTAGTGACGCAGAAACAATGTAGTGAATGAATGTGCATCCTATTCCCTCCATCTCCAATCTCCAATCCAATCAAAAGGCCAATCTCCTCTGTTTTGTAGGATTTTACATAAGAAGTTTGTTGCCAGGTTTGTTGACCGTAAAGGAGATGATTGAAGGAGTAGAAATGTTGCATGTCGTTGCAGACTGATGCTTGTGGTGGCTGTTGTTGTTGTTGCAGACTCACGAAGGCTGCCTACAAATACAACCACAAATACAAGAGACAAACTGAAGCAAAGAGAGAACAGCAACGCACAACATATTTGCGTTATGAGGAAATTCAGTTAATACAGCAACGTATTACTAAACTAGATTACAACGTTACGAAGCTATATTACCACAGGCTGCACTAGTTGCCTTTGCAAGCACGCTTTAAGTAACCTAGATTACCCTGAAGTCACTCTAATTAGCGCAAGTACGCATTGAGGAGCAACATTCTCACTGGGTTAATCTTAGAGCAGACATAATGAATTTAACTTCAGGAAATAATGAAATATTGAAGACGAACAAAAATCTGTATCGGTGTATTTCTTGGTTTAGTATTGTGGTATACACTAAGGTGTTATAACAAGAGTTTACCTCGTATCTTCCTCTGGAATCTAGTATAATAGTACAAATCGCCCTTATAATAGAACGTCGTATTTTGAAGTATACTCTACCTATGGCCAGAAAATGGTCGTCCTAGAAAATGATAGCAGCTCGTGATATTGACATGCTGTCCCGTTTTCTACTTTGGGTCGTCTGGTAGGTTAGGATAGAAGACTTTATTACGACACTCTTTTGACGTTTGGAAACCTTAGGAGGATGGGCTGAATAGTGAGATACTTTAAGAGTAAGCTGTTATTCCAGCAACACAGTTACAGCCCCGCTCCTGTGCTAGGTAAGTCCACTACGGGCTTACCATAGCCCGTGCTACTTTGGAACTTTTGTTCTAAGTAGCCGAATTTAAAACAACAACAACATCCAGCTACAGTCGATTAAGAATTTCTGTACTTGTACGCATTAGATTAAATAAACTTTTGTAATAAACAATAATTTATTTTATATTGTGAACATAAAAGAGTGATAATGATTTTTTTATGTATAATATTTTTATGTCATTATCTGCTTATCAATAATTTTTTTTAATTTATATATATATATATATATATATATATATATATATATATATATATATATATAAATATAAACAAAATATATTTTTTACCCAATGTTTTCCCATTCATAGATAAAAATAAAAGACTTCTTTGAGCAAAGTATAATAAAAGTTAATTACTTCAACTGGAACGCAAAATCTGAAGAGAGTGTTCTTCGAAAATGACATCATAACAAAGCCTTAATGACACCTGTCTCCAAGACCAGAACAAGCTGAGTGATCATCTTGTTCTCCAGCTTGTTCTTCCACGAATTGAAGGTTTTGGATGGATAGTTCCCTAGAAGGAAGAGGTCATGGTCACGCTAGAACAAGTCGTCCTCAGACTAGACCAAGTCATCTCCAGGTTAGACCAGGTCATCCTCCAGGCTAGACCATGTCATCCTCCAGGCTAGACCATGTCATCCCCCCAGGCTAGACCATGCCATCCTGATGCTAAAAAAAATAATCTCCAGGCTAGAGTTGGAAGGATCACTGACCATTCTCCATCATCAAGGAAATGTTTCTATAGACGAAGGAAGTGATGAATTGGTCTCCCTCGGAGCAAAATAAAAATTCCTCGGCACCAGTAGAAGTGAGGAGGAAAGATTACAGTTCTCTCCCTGTACCTTATGAGGAAGATACGTCATGACACACACCAGTTCAGAAGAGCATGATGAACGTCTGATATCTTCCAGCAACGTCTGTTTTATAATAGTAAAGTATGATTACGTTCCTACGGTCTGATATCTACCAATATCGTTTGATATCTTTAAGCAGTGTTTGGTGCCTTTCAGGAGCGTATAACGCTTTCCAGCAGCCTCTGATAACTTCCTGCCTCACAGTACCTTATGATGCTAACAAACACCATTTAATTCCTTTAATTAAAAAATTAAAAACATTTCAACATGGTCTGATACGTTTCCGAGCCTTTTTTGATACCTTCCAGCCTTCCACCGTCCAGTCTTGAGGGTCTAGTAACATTCTTTGGGTTGATGATATTAAGCCCAAACCCCCAACAGAATGTTTGTCAGTGTTCGTATGACTTATCGACAGTTTGAAATTAGCGACCGAGCCACAGTTCATCAGCAACTTGTTGGTGTGACCTAATTGACTCAGTGTGATAACAGACACGAAATACAACGCAAGAAAGAGCCATTTTGGCCCACTCGTAAGCTGTGACAGGAGGAAACATCTTCTTCGCAAGCTCCAATGTTTCTCGAGGTTCAGTGATATATATATATGTATAGCCTTGGAGCCTGATAAATGGCATTGCATTACCCAGTGTGTTAATTTCGCCTCATCTATAACGGTCCTGACATCGGGGTTCCTTGTCGATTGGCAGGTGGCCGCCACGAACAGGTAGTTGTTTTACTTGATTGAATATTTGTTGGTATTTTTTCTGGGTATCCGCAGGGTATCCGCCCTCTGGGGATGGGAGAGGTTGGATACCCTGCCATCTGTCATCCCCTCATTTGTGGACATGAGTACCTATGAGAGGGAGCTGTCTTTCCCTTACAAAGGAGGGGCCGCGCTTACTTAATAATCCGTAGGTAACTTATCACCGCTATTCTAGTGCTTTTAAGTAATTTACTCACTTTCCCATCAAAGTTTATTAGCTAGAAAGTGATTGAGGGACACTGTTGGCCTGTTACTTATGTCAGTAAAGTAGTGCTTTGGTGACGAGAATCTGCTTAATCTAATATGTCTCATTGGTAAACATTGACTCTGGAGGTGAAGAGATGCAGTTTTACCTTCATAGTTGAAGGTAAATCATATACTTGTTATAGAGTATGTTCAAAATCATTCTTTCAAACCTGGCTAAGTAAGAAAGCAAGGTGGCGAAACCTGAAGACCTAAACTGTTACGTAGATGGTCGTAACAGTTCAGTGTAGACAATAACAGTTTAAGGAGTGTTGATATATTTCAATGTGCAGGAATTTTATTGGGCAAGATGGGTTCAGACGAGCTCATATTGGTCGCCAATTTAATTCTTTGTATTCTCCTAGGGGATATTTTCACGACTACTTTCATGTCTACTTAATTTCTCCTTTAATATCTATTTCAATATTTGAAATATGACGAATATGTCTGTTTTGAATATGTGGGTTTCAGGAAACCTTTTTAGTCAACAGACATTTTGTTAATTCTAATAACTTCATTATTTACATCTGACCACGTTGTAATATTAAAGTTATTACCTCGTTTCAAAATTCAAAAATCTCATTCTCCAGCAACATTATTCTAAAATTCAATGCATATTTCTGCATATTAATCTCATATTTTATCATAAATTTTGAGTAAATGTCGAGGAATTTAGCAAGTGACATGTCAATTATTCATCCAGTTATTTGTTTGAATATATTTGATGTTATTTCTTCCACAGTGGAGACTATATATGTCATAATATCTGTTCATATTCACCCTTATTCAACAGATACATTTCTTCTCCATTGAGGAAATTGAACTGAAATATTTAGTTATGCAACAACATAATCCCATATATAGTCGTATAGACCATAACAGATGTTTACACACATCATTTCATGCTTATTTACAATGATGAGTGTAAAAATCTGTCTTTGAAAATGTGAATAGTCCTAGCAAAACGTTTGTAGGCGTCAGACCTTAAATAAAAATGCGAATATGAACTTTGGAGAGTTAATTTTTCAATTACCCCTAACAGTGAAGAGAAACGTAAGAAATATTGAGGAGATTCGTCTTAGAATCATTATTCTTACCTTTTCGGTCATATTACACAACATATGTTTACAAGAAAGACTGCTACCAAAATATACTCATATATATATATATATATATATATATATATATGTCGTACCTAATAGCCAGAACGCACTTCTCAGCCTACTATTCAAGGCCTGATTTGCCTAATAAGCCAAGTTTTCATGAATTAATGTTTTTTCGTCTACCTAACCTACCTAACCTAACCTAACCTAGCTTTTTTTGGCTACCTAACCTAACCTTACCTATAAATATAGGTTAGGTTAGGTTAGGTAGGGTTGGTTAGGTTCGGTCATATATCTACGTTAATTTTAACTCCAATAAAAAAAATTGACCTGATACATAGAGAAAAGGGTTGGTTTATCATTTCATAAGAAAAAAATTATTGTAAATATATTAATTCAGGAAAACTTGGCTTATTAGGCAAATCGGGCCTTGAATAGTAGGCTGAGAAGTGAGTTCTGGCTACTAGGTACGACATATATATATATATATATATATATATATATATATATATATATATATATATATATATATATATATATATATATATGTCGTACCTAGTAGCCAGAACGCACTTTTTGGACTACTATGCAGGGCCCGATTTGCCTAATAAGCCAAGTTTTCCTGAATTAATATGTTTTCTCAAAATTTTTTCTTATGAAATGATAAAGCTACCAATTTCATTATGTATGAGGTCAATTTTTTTTATTGGAGTTAAAATTAACGTAGATATATGACCGAACCTAACCAACCCTACCTAACCTAACCTAACCTATCTTTATAGGTTAGGTTTGGTTAGGTAACCGAAAAAGTTAGGTTAGGTTAGGTTGGGGAGGTTAGGTAGTCGAAAAACAATTAATTCATGAAAACTTGGCTTATTAGGCAAATCGGGCCTTGCATAGTAGGCTGAGAAGTGCGTTCTGGCTACTAGGTACGACATTATATATATATATATATATATATATATATATATATATATATATATATATATATATATATATATATATGTCGTACCTAATAGCCAGAACGCACTTCTCAGCCTACTATTCAAGGCCCGATTTGCCTAATAAGCCAAGTTTTCATGAATTAATGTTTTTTCGTCTACCTAACCTACCTAACCTAACCTAACCTAGCTTTTTTTGGCTACCTAACCTAACCTTACCTATAAATAAAGGTTAGGTTAGGTTAGGTAGGGTTGGTTAGGTTCGGTCATATATCTACGTTAATTTTAACTCCAATAAAAAAAAATTGACCTCATACATAGAGAAAAGGGTTGCTTTATCATTTCATAAGAAAAAAATTATAGTAAATATATTAATTCAGGAAAACTTGGCTTATTAGGCAAATCGGGCCTTGAATAGTAGGCTGAGAAGTGAGTTCTGGCTACTAGGTACGACATATATATATATATATATATATATATATATATATATATATATATATATATATATATATATATATATATATATATACATATATAAATATATGAGACAGTATCAGACCACGGAATTTCCTTAAGTACTTTCGTATATTAATACATCTTCAGAAGGAGTATTACTCCTGAAGATGTATTAATATACGAAAGTACTTAAGGAAATTCCTGTTTCAATTTTCCTCCGTGGTCTGACACTGTCACATTTTTAATCACGTGTTTAGTTTCGTGATACACACACACACACACACACACACACACACACACACACACACACACACACACACACACACACACATATATATATATATATATATAATATATATATATATATATATATATATATATATATATATATATATATATATATATATATATATATATATATATATATATATATATATATGTCGTACCTAGTAGCCAGAGCGCACTTCTCAACCTACTATGCAAGGCCCGATTTGTCTAATGAGCCAAGTTTTCCTGAATTAATATATTTTCTCTAATTTTTTTCGTATGAAATGATAAAGCTACCCATATCATTATGTATGAGGTCATTTTTTTTTATTGGAGTTAAAATTAACGTAGATATATGACCGAACCAAACCAACCCTACCTAACCTAACCTAACCTACCCTTATAGGTTAGGTTAGGTTAGGTAGCCGAAAAAGTTAGGTTAGGTTAGGTTAGGTAGGTTAGGTAGTCGAAAAACATTAATTCATGAAAACTTGGCTTATTAGGCAAATCGGGCCTTGCATAGTAGGCTGAGAAGGGCGTTCTGGCTACTAGGTACATATATATATATATATATATATATATATATATATATATATATATATATATATATATATATATATATATATATATATATATATATAAATATATATATATATATATATATATATATATATATATATATGTATATATATATATATATATATATATATATATATGTATATATATATATATATATATATATATATATATATATATATATATATATATATATATATATATATATATATATATATATTTATATATATATATATATATGTTCCACTGCAGAATTCGTAATGGCCAGACGACGGGTTCGGTTGGTGTTGCTTGTTCTACTAGAACTCCTCGGAATCGACCTCTATATTCTCCGCCTCGCAAGTCGTGTCGCTGCAAATCGGACTGCATTGATAGTTCGTGGTCATCCCCGACGTTGTTGGAATCTGTGCATAACTGTGGTCCATCGCTATGTTGTTGGAAGTGCTGCAGGTCGGACTGCATTGATTGTCCGTGGTCAACCCCGGCATTGTTGGAATCTGTGCATAACTGTGGTCCATCACTTTGTTGTTGGTATTGCTGCAAGTCGGACTGCATTGAATGCTCGCGGTCGTTTCTTGTGTTGGCGGAACCTGCGCATCTCTGCCGTTCAATACGTCTTTGTTGGCGTTGCTGCAGATCAGACTGCATTGGCAGTTGTTGTCTGTCACCTGTGTTGGAAGATTCTGTTGATCGTGGGTGGTCACTGCGTCTTGCAGTTGCGTTGGTGAATGTTGATGTCCCGGAGTCTTGACTAGCCGACTGTTGGTGGTAGTCAGTATGTCCAAGTTGCGGTGTTTGTCCTCTTGTGCTCCATCCTGTCGGAGACTGTCTATTTCTCGTGTAACTGTGGTCTGCTGCATTATCATGTCCATTATCACACAAGTGATGTCTTGAGTCTGTTGTTGTGAGGCGTTCTGCGTCATCTGTAGGCAATTGATAATGGTCTCTGCCATGATCTTCACGATGGTTTGCAGCTGGACCTCGGTAAAACTGTATAGCTGGTGAGTAGATTCCGAAAGTAAGTGTTTTCTGCTCATTTGCACTTGCTGGACTTCTGCAACACTTTCGTGTAATGTCTGATTCGGAATTGACAGATTCGGGAAATTTTGCTCTGTGAGAGCGGGTGGCTGTTGTGGCTGTGCACGAGTGTTCCAGACGTTGGTGTTGGTGGATGTACCGCTGGTCAGTGTGTACCCTGGCCTGAGCTGTCTGCACTTTTTGTTTCTGTGCAGAGCAGGTTGTGCTCCAGGCATGATGTTTGCCTCCACAATTTGGACATTTGGCTGTTGTGGTCTGGTTTGCCTTGTGCTTGGCAATACAGTCTTTGGTGGGATGTCTCAGGCTGCACACTCCGCACCTCTCCTGTCCTGTGCAGCGTGACTGATGGTGGCCGTATTTCTGACACCTGAAGCAGCGTAGGGGTTCCGGGACGTATGGCCTCTGTCGGTATGTCCCCCAATTTCCAAGACCGAAAGTTTCCGGCACATGTCCCATGACGGTCACCAGAACCTGACGCGTCGCTGCCTTGTCTACTTTTGTGTGGCAACGTTCCGCACTCAGGACTTGCTTGTGTTCTAGCACTGGATCCAGGGGAAAGTCGATTGGGTATCCCAAAAGCACAACTCGTGTGCGTCGTTCTGAAGGGTCCAGCTTTACCAAGCACACAGGTTTCCCCTGCAGGACTCTTACCTTCTCTAAGTAATGTGCAGTCTGTTGGTCTTGAGGTGTCAGTATTATTTCTCCCTTCAGGTTGACTGTAATGGAAAGTTTGAGCTCTGGTTGTTCTTTTTCCATCGCCGTTACTACTCCATATGCTGTAGGAAAGTGGTCGGTCTGCATGATCTTGAATTTCGGAAGAAGTGCAGAGGCTGGCGATGTCTGGTGTGAGACTGGTGGTGTCCTCCCCTGTCCCATACTGCTGTCCTGCGGCTGGGCTGTGGAGAGAGGAACAATGGCCGACATTGGCTGGCGTGAAATCGGTGGTGTCCTCTCCTGACTCATACTGCCGTCCCGCGGCAGTGTTGCGGACAGAGAAGCATTGACTGACACTGGCTGGTGTGTGACTGACGCTGTCCTCTCTAGGTCCATTACGTCCGCTGACTTGCTGGTAGAAGCAAGTGGTAAAGCCTCGATAGCAGTTTTCTTTGGGGCCTGCTGCACATCGGTCCACCGTCCTTCCTCGTCCGAAAGCTGCTTCCATTCCCTCTTGCGCTGAGCCTTCCCCATGGCTCTCTACACGTAGTGAGAACCGACTCAAACCACCGGAGCAGCAGGCGACACGTCCTCACTGCACGGTAGCTCAGGAGCAACTCCACTATATAGATGTCACGTCTGTGAAGGTAAAAACATGATTTTTCTGAAAAACTGTGTTTTTCATGTGCGGGATATCTTCGAAAGCTCTTTACCGATTGCTTTGAAATTTTGACACAGCTTTGCATTCAAGTAGGCGCGTCTTTTTATATATCTACTATATACATGCTTCAATTGTGAAAGGAAAAAAACATGTTTTTTTTAAAAACAGCGCCATCTGTTGGACGTAAGAGCAACAGACGTTGTAATCTCCAAAAGTTCTTCACCGATTGCTTTGCAATTTTGACACAACATTGCATTTGAACAGGCGCGTCTATTTATAAACTTACTATATAGAAGCCACCCGTGTCACAGGTAAAAACATGGGTTTTTGAAAAACAGCGCCATCTGTTGCACATAATAGCAACATTCAATAAATATGTCACGAATTCCATGTCAATGTTTCCGATTGCATTGATAAATTTTATTTTCATAGATTTCGATTTATTTTATTTTTATTTTGTGTGACAATGTGTTGGAATTGAGCTGTGTTGTTTACGATATCATTCATTTCGTATGTATAAGTATAGATGCCACACCTGTGACAGGTAAAACTATGCTGTTCTTGACAAACAACGCCATCTGTTGCATGTAAGAGCAACACTCATGCTATACTAAATATGTTAAAATTCCATTTGAATGTTTCTGAATGCACTGAAAAATTGAATTTTCATAGATTATGATTTATTTTCATTTTGATTTAATTATTTTGTGTGAATTGCATTTGAATTGAGCTGTGTTGTTTACCATACCGTTCATTTCGTGAGTATAGTTTATTTTTTATTTTTTTCATATTTTCATTTTATTTTTTAACTGGTTTATTTATATTTCAGTGATGTGAACATCAAATCACTTGATGTTCCCTATTTTCTGATGGGAACATCAGACCATTTGAGAAGGCATCGGACGAGGGAGTGGGGATTGGTAGGGATGACGAGGGAACGGAAGTGAGAGATGGTGGGGACAACGGGATGGAGGAATGGAGAATGGTAGGGAAGACAAAGGGACAGGGGAGTGGGGCATGGTGGGAAGGAAGAGGGGGAAGGTGGAGTGGGGAACGATGGGGAGGATAAGGTAACAGTGGAGTGGAGTATGGTTGGGTGGCTTAGGAGAGAATGGTGGGGAGGACTGGGGAACAGGGAAGGTTACCTTCACAGACGTGACATCTATATCAACCCGTCCTCGACTCAAGTCCATTACATTCAGCGGTCCACCCCACAGACGCATTCATAAATTTTAACATGCTGTTTATTCAAAACGGGAATTTTCTCATGTATAAATTAATATTATAATATATTAGCATATTGTGTATATATAGGAATAGGATAGGTTAGGTTAGGTGTTTAGGTTCTGCTGGCGATTATTTGTATTTGTAGTACGTGGGTGAAGCATTTATAGCGTTGTGATTCGAACAAAATTCGTCAGTGAAGCACTTGTTCCGGACATGTTCGAACTTAAGCAGTTGTGAGTCGTGTGTAAACCGCTTTTCATTCATAAACAGGGGGTTTGGCGGGTGCATGGAATCACTTTTGGATCTTTGTTTGGAGGACGGGCTGTCTATATAGTATGTATACATAAACCTGGCCGGATGCGAATGGAACATTGTGTGATAATTTCAAAGCAATTGGTTTAGAACTTTCGGAGATTACCGATTTTGAACAAACGAACATTTCCAATTATATATCAGCCCGTCCTCCAAACAAAGATCCAAAAGTGATTCCATCCACCCGCCAAACCCCCTGTTTATGAATGAAAAGCGGTTTACACACGACTCACAACTGCTTAAGTTCGAACATGTCCGGAACAAGTGCTTCACTGACGTACCTAGTAGCCAGAAGTGCGTTCTGGCTACTAGGTACGACATATATATATATATATATATATATATATATATATATATATATATATATATATATATATATATATATATATATATATATATATATATATATATATATATATATGCGAACAAGCCAGAATGGTCCCCTGGACAATATGCAACTGAAAACTCACACCCCAGAAGTGACTCGAACCCATACTCCCAGAAGCAACGCAACTGGTATGTACAAGACGCCTTAATCCACTTGACCATCACGACCGGACATAATGAGGTGATAGCCGAGGCTATTTGAACCACCCCACCGCCGGCACTCGGATAGTTATCTTGGGCATAGCATTTTACCAAATCACCTCATTCTTAGGGGCACACGTGAGGAACACAAATGCGAACAAGCCAGAATGGTCCCCTGGACAATATGCAACTGAAAACTCACACCCCAGAAGTGACTCGAACCCATACTCCCAGAAGCAACGCAACTGGTATGTACAAGACGCCTTAATCCACTTGACCATCACGACCGGACATAATGAGGTGATAGCCGAGGCTATTTGAACCACCCCACCGCCGGCACTCGGATAGTTATCTTGGGCATAGCATTTTACCAAATCACCTCATTCTTAGGGGCACACGTGAGGAACACAAATGCGAACAAGCCAGAATGGTCCCCTGGACAATATGCAACTGAAAACTCACACCCCAGAAGTGATGGTCGTGATGGTCAAGTGGATTAAGGCGTCTTGTACATACCAGTTGCGTTGCTTCTGGGAGTATGGGTTCGAGTCACTTCTGGGGTGTGAGTTTTCAGTTGCATATTGTCCAGGGGACCATTCTGGCTTGTTCGCATTTGTGTTCCTCACGTGTGCCCCTAAGAATGAGGTGATTTGGTAAAATGCTATGCCCAAGATAACTATCCGAGTGCCGGCGGTGGGGTGGTTCAAATAGCCTCGGCTATCACCTCATTATGTCCGGTCGTGATGGTCAAGTGGATTAAAGCGTCTTGTACATACCAGTTGCGTTGCTTCTGGGAGTATGGGTTCGAGTCACTTCTGGGGTGTGAGTTTTCAGTTGCATATTGTCCAGGGGACCATTCTGGCTTGTTCGCATTTGTGTTCCTCACGTGTGCCCCTAAGAATGAGGTGATTTGGTAAAATGCTATGCCCAAGATAACTATCCGAGTGCCGGCGGTGGGGTGGTTCAAATAGCCTCGGCTATCACCTCATTATGTCCGGTCGTGATGGTCAAGTGGATTAAGGCGTCTTGTACATACCAGTTGCGTTGCTTCTGGGAGTATGGGTTCGAGTCACTTCTGGGGTGTGAGTTTTCAGTTATATATATATATATATATATATATATATATACATATATATATATATATATATATATATATATATATATATATTTATATATATATATATATATATATATATATATATATATATATATTTATATATATATATATATATATATATATATATATATATATATATATATTTATATACATATATATATATATATATATATATATATATATATATATATATATATATATATATAAATATATATATATATATATATAAATATATATATAAATATATATATATATATATATATATATATATATATATATATATATATATATATATATATATATATATATATATATATATATATATATATATATATATATATATATGTGTGTGTGTCTAGCCTCGGAGAAGAAAATAAAAAGTATTCAGAGGAGACCTTGTGGTTTCTCACTGAACACTAATATTATCTTCTCCTACACCACGCCCCCCATTCTTATTTGTTATTTATATATATATTTGTTTTATTTGAACTTTGTTACAAAAAAAGGAGTTACATATGGGGTACAAAGATGGTTATCATAGGTTGTCGAGTTCCTCCAGCTCCTCAGATGGCGGGCAGGAACCCTGAATGCAGTGCGCATTTCCCCTCTGTTTCGCTACGCTGAGGCGCTGGAAAAGAAAGCTGGCAGTTCTAGGGTTCCTTGTTGTTTCAATGAGCCTAGAACCCAGTTCCTTCAAAAAACTGGTAGCACTTTTACCCAAGGCGCCGAGTGTCTCAGAAGCATTGGGGACAAAATGGTAGGGGTGATCTACTTATCTATAGTTACGGGATTTGGCTGCTTCCCTGTAGGTTGCAGCGCCACCTGGTTGTGCAACACTGAGATCAATGTAGGTGTTAGCCAGGGTTGATACGCACGTGTAGTCCCATACCAACTGCTTGCCATGTTTCCAGGGGTTCACTGTGATACCATCCGGGCGACCAATAAGAGCATCAGAGTTACGGGGCGTTAGGTAACGGGGCACTCTTTCAGCTGGGCATCCAGCTGTGGTGAGGCTCCTCTTGATGATGTCGTTGACTTCACTGTGCCTCGAGTGCCATCCCCCTGTGCTTTGGCAATGTAGGCCATGGTGGCCGTACCTGTCAGCCACCACCTCGCCGCAAATACACCTATATCTGGTGTGGATTGGGGCAGCAAGGCGGAGGGCCACAGCAATTCGGAGGGTGTGAGGTGTGAGATGTGTGCCAGTTGCCGACATTGGGGTTGCTAACAGGAAATCCCCTGCATGTGGGGCTGCTACTGTTGTGAGGCGAGCAATGTCGTGTTGAGTTATATGTATATTCTATATATATATATATATATATATATATATATATATATATATATATATATATATATATATATATATATATATATATATATATATATATATATATATATATATATATATATATATATATATATATATATATATATGTATGTATGTACCCACCTAATTGTGCTTGCGGGGGTTGAGCTCTGGCTCTTTGGTCACATATGTATGTATGTGTGTGTGTGTGTGTGTGTGTGTGTGTGTGTGTGTGTGTGTGTGTGTGTGTGTGTGTGTGTGTGTGTGTGTGTGTGTGTGTGTGTGCGTGTGTGTGTTTACTAGTTGTGTTTTTGCGGGGGTTGAGCTTTGCTCTTTCGGCCCGCCTCTCAACTGTCAATCAACTGTTTACTAACTACTTTTTTTTCCCACACCACACACACACACACCCCAGGAAGCAGCCCGTGACAGCTGACTAACTACCAGGTACCTATTTACTGCTAGGTAACAGGGGCACTTAGGGTGAAAGAAACTTTGCCCATTTGTTTCTGCCTCGTGCGGGAATCGAACCCGCGCCACAGAATTACGAGTCCTGCGCGCTATCCACCAGGCTACGAGGCCCCTGTGTGTGTGTGTGTGTGTGTGTGTGTGTGTGTGTGTGTGTGTGTGTGCGTGTGTGAACCCATACTGGACCAATAAATTTTTAGGGAGGGGACAGCAGACGTAAATGAATTTTGTTGACAGTTGTTGATGTTGATGCTACTGTTGATAGTCGTCAAAAAACTGTGCAATAAATTTAAGCATCAAAAGTACCTTATAACTTTTAGCAGAATTTTCAGAACTGAGACATTACAATTCAATTTGGTACAGTGGCGGTGAATGAGAATTATCTTCCAATATCAGTAAACATGGAGGTGAGGATTTTATTGAAAACGTGCGATATTGGCAACGCATTCTGGGTTCCTCCCGAGGCGAAGAAACCTTACCAATTGCCTCTTTCACCCCAATACGTTATTTTGGTGATCATTGTTATCAATTGTTTAAGAACAATTATCGACATTACAACATCTCGAGTGAGTACGAATGTGGTTATTAATTCAAATTCATGTGTAAATGTTTTTTTTTTAATTTACACATGAATTTGGCCTAGAACTTGACAAAGAACTCCTCTCACCCAGTTGCCAATCCTGCTACTTCTACACCAACCAAACGGTTTCGTTAATTTTTGCGTTATTAGCCCAGCAAGTAGTCCCAGCTTCTTTACTGCTTCATAACTAGAAACTCAAGTGTATAAACATAACTATTTAAAACGTCTGTTCTAATACTAGTTTTACTTTAGAAAGAAATTTAGGTTTGTGCAAACGTACCATGATCTTCATGATATTTTTAGAGCTCAAAAGGCATTTTATTTTTAAGTTACGACGTGAAGTTATGTTCAAAGATGGCCATGTTTGATATTTATGTAGGTTAGGTCTTCCAGGGAATGTTAATGCTTGGCAGAAACTCACCCCTCCTTCCTCGCTGATATCTCATTTACATATATACATATACAAACATTTTTGTTTGATGAATGATTGTAATACATTTGCACCTCGTCATAAAGTTAATATATTTTGTATATAACTTTTCCTTAAAATACTGAAAAAACAGACAATGACATTTAAAATAACAAATATACTAAATGCTATTAAACACAAGCCAACCTGCCTTCAAGGAAATCATCATAAACACTATTTTATATTTCAGTTAAAATAAGTCTTTAAAATCTGTGTTAATTTATAAAGTTTTAAAATAGGGAAGATAACTTCAATTATAACGTTATATATAAAACTATCCAGTCAGTTGTTAATAAGCTTATTAAAATTTATATATGTTTCTAAAACGTAACATTTTGTCACGAATTTCATCTGGTCTCGTTATTATTATGTGACGTTCACAATGAGACACAATTTTTGTTTCTGTGTAGTAAGTATTTCCTAATTTCTCATAATTAAAAATTATTGAAAATGTCTATTTTCCCCCCTGAAACTTTGCTTTTTGTAAAAATGACAGTGATATGTTGAAATGTACCTACTTTGAATTCGAAACCTGGCAATTTGCGTTTATTTTCATTTAAATAAAAAACATATGAATTAAAATTAACAGGCATTTTATACTCTTTTCCTCCTCTCTCTCTCTCTTTCGCTCTCTCTCTCTCTCTCTCTCTCTCTCTCTCTCTCTCTCTCTCTCTCTCTCTCTCTCTCTCTCTCTCTCTCTCTCTCTCTCTCTCTCTCTCTCTCTCTCTCTCTCTCTCTCTCTCTCTCTCTCTCTCTCTCTCTCTCTCTCTCTCTCTTTCTCTTTTCTCTATATATATTCGCAGTCAGCTTCATTAATCCATTCCTTGATGACTTCAAAAAATATAACCAATGCACGCGAAAAAATTCTTCAAGGGTTTTGTTTTAAATTCCATTGAGTTATGTGTCGTGAGCATCAGTTAATGCTTAGAATATATTCAAGAAACTCTAAACGTTCATTACCCTAGAGATATATATGTAATGTATCAATAACTATGCCTTTCTTAACCCAATTCCAAATATCAGTTCCTTCATGCTTTCAATTGTCTAGTTAGAGCTTAATTCCTCAAGCATCTTTCGCTTTGGGTCATTATCATTCCTGAAATTGCATACACCTTGGTCTTGAAGCTGTATTATCCCTCACCCATTATACACCTTGTCATGAAACTGTATCATTCCACAACCATCTTGCCTATCTTCATCATCCTTATCATCATATGTCATTCCATCCTACACGAACGTGAAACGTCTTTACTGCACGTCAGCCAATCTTTCCTAATCCGTCTTTCCACTGTGGAGTATTGATCGCTATCCAGCATCCTGGGCGGGTCCCTTGATGCTCTTCTTTCCGAGATGAGGGAGGAGTGGCAGAGAGCCAGAAACAGCATCCAACTGCTGGCTTTATGGTGCTGCTTTACCTGCGTCTTGGTAACACTTTACCTGCGTCTTGGTAACCCTTTAACTGTGTTTTAGTAATACTTGGTATTTGGCTTGTGTGACCCCGTTTTCCACTCTCAACCATTTAGAATTATTTCTGCTTTTCATCTCCTTATTCAAGGAATTAAAAAGCAAATTAATTCTGGATGTATTACAATATTTCAAAATAGTGTTTGGACCAACATTTTGAGAACAACAAGTACAGGTATTTGTACAACCTGTTTTCCTACAAAAAAAGGGTCGCTTTTCGCTCGTAAGCGTTACATAAGGACCCAAAATCGTCGTACTAGAAAATGGAAAGCGGCTGGCGAAAATGACGTACTGTCCCGTTTTCTGTTTTGGGTCCTCTGATAGGTTAGGAGAGGACGCTGTACATTGGCCTTTTTTTTGACGTTGGGAAACCTTAGTAGGACGGACTGTATTTATGAGTACAGGGTGTACAAGTATTTATGCGTACAGGGTGTACAATTATTTATAAGTACAGATATTATGCTCTCCATAATGAGTTGAATTCGAGAAAAAATAGTGAAGTAACGATTCGTAGAGTCAACACCAGTAAAATATTTCATTGAGACCCAAATTTGATTCTATTTTTCGTTTGATCCCACAGTTGAACTCCCAACACGTTGCTTAGGGTGACAGTCACATGGGATCTGACACCATCCATCCATCCCTATAACCTCCTCATCAACCGCCATCAACTCACCAATTTCTAGTCTGTAAAAGCTGTCTTTTTTCTTTCTCTTAAAAAAGTTTTAACTCCATACTACTCCTCTTCTCCAAATACCATTCATGTTTGTGCTTTATTTTCTCTTATGTCTTCTTCCTCGTCTTCCATCTCAAGAATTACTCCAAGTTCATCTTTTCTTTTTCTAATGGTTCTTCTTCCCTCTCTCTAGCTGTTCATTTTCCCTTCCTCCACTACTTCTGAGAGCCGAAGAAAATGACAACACAAAATTTACCGCGTGAGACACAAGGAAATAGAATGTATGACAACACGTCCGCCGTTTGACTGTGTGTGTGTGTGTGTGTGTGTGTGTGTGTGTGTGTGTGTGTGTGTATGTGTGTGTGTGTGTGTGTGTGTATGTACTCACCTAGTTGTACTCACCTAGTTGTGCTTGAGGGGGTTGAGTTCTGCTCTTTGGTCCCGCCTCTCAACTGTCAATCAACAGGTGTACAGGTTCCTGAGCATATTGGGCTCTATTATATCTACACTTGAAACTGTGTATGGAGTCAGCCTCCACCACATCACTTCCTAATGCATTCCATTTGTCAACCACTCTGACACTAAAAAAGTTCTTTCTAATATCTCTGTGGCTCATTTGGGCACTCAGTTTCCACTTGTGTCCCCAAGTGCGTGTGCTCCTTGTGTTAAACAGCCTGTCTTTATCAACCCTGTCGATTCCCTTGAGGATCTTGAATGTGGTGATCATGTACCCCCTAACTCTTCTGTCTTCCAACGAAGTGAGGTTTAATTCCCGTAGTCTCTCGTCGTAGCTCATACCTCTCAGCTCGGGTACTAGTCTGGTGGCAAACCTTTGAACCTTTTCCAGTTTAGTCTTATGCTTGACTAGATATGGACTCCATGCTGGAGCCGCATACTCCAGGATTGGTCTGACATATGTGGTATATAATGTTCTGAAAGATTCCTTACACAAGTTTCTAAAGACCATTCTTATGTTAGCCAACCTGGCATATGCTGCTGATGTTATCCTTTTGATATGAGCTTAAGGGGACAGGTCTGGCGTGATATCAACCCCCAGGTCTTTCTCTCTCTCTGACTCTTGAAGTATTTCATCTCCCAAGTGATACCTTGTATCTGGTCTCCTGATCCTACCCCTATCTTCATTACATTACATTTGCTTGGGTTAAACTCTAACAGCCATTTGTTCGACCATTCCTGCAGCTTGTCCAGGTCTTCTTGAAGCCTCAAGCTGTCCTCCTCTGTCTTAATCCTTCTCATAATTTTGGCGTCGTCAGCAAAAATTGAGAAGAATGAGTCTATACCCTCTGGGAGATCATTTACGTATATCAGAAACAGGATAGGTCCAAGTACAGAGCCCTGTGGGACTCCACTGGTGACTTCACGCCAGTCTGAGGTCTCACCCCTCACTGTAACTCTCTGCTTCCTATTGTTCAGGTACTCCCTTATCCACTGGAGCGCCTTACCAGTTACTCTTGCCTGTTTCTCCAGCTTATGCATCAACCTTTTATGGGGTACTGTGCCAAAGGCTTTCCGACAGTCCAAAAAAATGCAGTCCGCCCACCCTTCTCTTTCCTGTTTAATCTTTGTCACCTGATCGTAGAATTCTATCAAGCCTGTAAGGCAAGATTTACCCTCCCTGAACCCATGTTGATGGGTTGTCACGAAGTCTCTTCTCTCCAGATGTGTTACTAGGTTTTTTCTCACAATCTTCTCCATCACCTTGCACGGTATACAAGTTAAGGACACTGGCCTGTAGTTCAGTGCCTCTTGTCTGTCACCCTTTTTGTATATTGGTACTACATTTGCAGTCTTCCATATTTCTGGTAGGTCCCCCGTTTCCAGTGACCTACTATACACTATGGAGTGTGTGTGTGTGTGTGTGTGTGTGTGTGTGTGTGTGTGTGTGTGTGTGTGTGTGTGTGTGTGTGTGTGTGTGTGTGTGTGTGTTTACTCACCTATTTGTACTCACCTAATTGTGATTGCGGGGGTTGAGCTTTGGCTCTTTGGTCCCGCCTCCCAACTGTCAATCAACTGTTGTACAGATTCCTGAGCCTAATGAGCTCTATCATATCTACATTTGAAACTGTGTATGGAGTCAGCCTCCACCACATCACTGCCTAATGCATTCCATCTGTTAACTACTCTGATACTGAAAAAGTTCCTTCTAACGTCCCTGTGGCTCATGTGGGTACTCAGTTTCTACCTGTGTCCCCTTGTTAGCATACCACCAGTGTTGAATAGTTTATCCTTGTTTACCCGGTCGATTCCCCCTGAGGATTTTGTGTTTTGTGATCATCTCTCCCCTTAGTCTTCTGTCTTCTAGTGTCGTAAGGTGCATTTCCCGCAGCCTATCCTCGTAACTCATGCCTCTTAGTTCTGGGACTAGTCTAGTGGCATACCTTTGGACTTTTCCCAGCTTCGTCTTGTGCTTGACAAGATACGGGCTCCATGCTGGGGCCGCATACTCCAGGATTGGTTTTACACATGTGGTGTACAAGATTCTGAATGATTCCTTACACAGGTTCCTGAACGCTGTTCTGATGTTAGCCAGCCTCGAATATGCCGCAGACGTTATTCTTTTTATGTGGGCTTCAGGAGACAGATTTGGTGTGATATCAACTCCTAGATCTTTCTCTCTGTCCGTTTCATTAAGTGTTTCATCTCCTGTTCTGTATGCTGTGTCTTGCCTCCTGTTTCCACTGACTAGTTTCATTACTTTGCATTTACTCTGGTTGAAATTCAACAGCCATTTGTTGGACCATTCACTCAGTCTGTCTAGGTTCTCCTGTAGCCTCTTCTATGTGTGTGTGTGTGTGTGTGTTTCTGTGTGTGTGTACTCACCTAGTTGTACTCACCTAGTTGTGCTTGCGGGGGTTGAGCTCTGGCTCTTTGGTCCCGCCTCTCAACCGTCAATCAACAGGTGTACAGGTTCCTGAGCCTATTGGGCTCTATCATATCTACATTTGAAACTGTGTATGGAGTCAGCCTCCACCACATTGCTTCCTAATGCATTCCATTTGTCAACCACTCTGACACTAAAAAAGTTCTTTCTAATATCTCTGTGGCTCATTTGGGCACTCAGTTTCCACCTGTGTCCTCTAGTGCGTGTGCCCCTTGTGTTAAATAGCCTGTCTTTATCAACCCTATCGATTCCCTTGAGAATCTTGATTGTGGTGATCATGTCCCCCCTAACTCTCCTGTCTTCCAACGAAGTGAGGTTTAATTCCCGTAGTCTCTCCTCGTAGCTCATACCTCTCAGCTCGGGTACTAGTCTGGTGGCAAACCTTTGAACCTTTTCCAGTTTAGTCTTATGCTTGACTAGATATGGACTCCATGCTGGAGCCGCATACTCCAGGATTGGTCTGACATATGTGGCATATAATGTTCTGAAAGATTCCTTACACAAGTTTCTAAAGGCCGTTCTTATGTTAGCCAACCTGGCATATGCTGCTGATGTTATCCTCTTGATATGAGCTTCAGGGGACAGGTCTGGCGTGATATCAACCCCCAGGTCTTTCTCTCTCTCTGACTATTGAAGTATTTCATCTCCCAAGTGATACCTTGTATCTGGTCTCCTGCTTCCTACCCCTATCTTCATTACATTACATTTGCTTGGGTTAAACTCTAACAACCATTTGTTCGACCATTCCTGCAGCTTGTCCAGGTCTTCTTGAAGCCTGAAGCTGTCCTCCTCTGTCTTAATCCTTCTCATAATTTTGGCGTCGTCAGCAAACATTGAGAGGAATGAGTCTATACCCTCTGGGAGATCATTTACGTATATCAGAAACAGGATAGGTCCAAGCACAGAGCCCTGTGGGACTCCACTGGTGACTTCACGCCATTCTGAGGTCTCACCCCTCACTATAACTCTCTGCTTCCTATTGCTTAGGTATTCCCTTATCCACTGGAGCGCCCTACCAGTTACTCTTGCCTGTTTCTCCTGCTTATGCATCAACCTTTTATGGGGTACTGTGTCAAAGGCTTTCCGACTGTCCAAAAAAATGCAGTCCGCCCATCCTTCTCTTTTTTGCTTAATCTTTGTCACCTGATCATAGAATTCTATCAAGCCTGTAAGGTAAGATTTACCCTCCCTGAACCCATGTTGATGGGTTGTCACGAAGTCTCTTCTCTCCAGATGTGTTACTAGGTTTTTTCTCACAATCTTCTCCATCACCTTGCATGGTATACAGGCCTGTAGTTCAGTGCCTCTTGTCTGTCACCCTTTTTAAATATTGGTACTACATTAGCAGTCTTCCATACTTCTGGTATGTCTCCCGTTTCCAGTGACCTACTATACACTATGGAGAGTGGCAAGCAAAGTGCTCCTGCACACTCTTTTAATACCCATGGTGAGATTCCATCCGGCCCAACAGCTTTTTTCACATCCAGCTCTAATAGGTGCTTCTTGACCTCATCTCTTGTAATTTCGAACCTTTCCAAGGTCACCTGGTTTGCTGTCACCTCTCCTAGCGCCGTGACTTCTCCCTGTTCTATTGTAACGACCTCCTGGAACCTTTTGTTGAGTTCTTCACACACCTCTTTGTCATTCTCTGTGTACCTGTCCTCGCCCACCCTAAGTTTCATCACCTGTTCCTTCTCTATTGTCTTCCTCCTGATGTGACTGTGTAGTAGCTTTGGTTCGGTCTTGGCTTTATTAGCTATATCATTTTCATACCTTTTCTCAGCTTTTCTTCTCACACTAACATACTCGTTCCTGGTTCTCTGGTATATCTCTCTACTTTCTGGTGTTCTGTTATTACGGAAGTTCCTCCATGCCCTTTTGTTCAGCTCCTTTGCCTTCATACATTCCCTATTAAACCACGGATTCTTCCTTTGTTTCTCTGTTTTTTCCTGTCGGGCCGGGACAAACCTGCTTACAGCCTCCTGACACTTTTGGGTGACATAGTCCATCATGCCTTGTACGGACTTGGTTCCGAGTTCTGTGTCCCAATGTATATCCCATAGGAATTTATTCATCTCCTCATTGTTTCCCTTTCGGTACACCAGCCCTTAGTCTCCCAGTTCTTTTTTGGGGGTGATAACTCCTAACTCAACCAGGTACTCAAAGCTCAATACACTATGATCACTTATTCCCAAGGGGGCTTCCAACTCAACTTCCCTTATATCCGACTCATTTAGGGTAAATATCAGATCAAGCAAGGCTGGTTCATCCCCTCCTCTCGTTCTTGTCAGTCCCTTGACGTGTTGACTTAGAAAGTTTCTTGTTGCCACATCCAGCAGCTTAGCTCTCCCTGTGTCTGGGCCTCCATGTGGGTCTCTGTTCCCCCAATCTATCTTTCCATGGTTGAAGTCTCCCATGATTAGTAGCCTGGATCCATTCCTGCTAGCCACAGAAGCTGCTCTCTCTATTATATTGATGTGTGTGTGTGTGTGTGTGTGTGTGTGTGTGTGTGTGTGTGTGTGTGTGTGTGTGTGTGTGTGTGTGTGTGAGTGTGTGTGTGTGTGTGTGTGTGTGTGTGTGTGTGTGTGTGTGTGTGTGTGTGTGTGTGTGTGTGTGTGTGTGTATGTGTGTGTGTGTGTGTGTGTGTGTGTGTGTGTGTGTGTGTGTGTGTGTGTGTGTGTGTGTGTGTGTGTGTGTGTGTGTGTGTGTGTGTGTGTGTGTGTGTGACTACAGTCTGCAGCAAAGTTTGGGACACAAACAAGGTGAGGGAACAATTACGACAAGAATTAATTGAACTTCAGGACAATACCCATTGATGTTGACCATCATTGCTAAATTCCCTTTCAGTGTGAGTGCAAAGGTCTTTAAAGTTTTAATAGTTCTTAACTATCTTGTTTTCTTTTCTTAAGGATTGTGGAGCGTTTATGGTAGACAAGTCATTCAAATTGACTCGTTGCAATTATTGTTTGTGTTGGGTATTTTTCAGGTGATTTCCTCTAACCTGTAAAGGTATGTATATAATAAAGTAATAAAATAATCTGTGTGTGTGGATTTTGGCTTCAGGTTAACTAGCATTGAAATATGTGTAAAGTTATTGACTATCTTTGTGTGTTGTCGAATTTGACATACCTATTGACAGGTATGATATTGTTGTAGATTAAGAATAAGGAAGAATTATTGGCTGTAATAAGATTACACAAGAGGTCGGAGCCAGAGCTCAACTCCCACAAGCACAATTAGGTAAGTACCGTTAGGTAAATACACACACATATCCACACACTCAGAACAATATTTAATCGTCATTCCCTAGCCTCCCCCCCCCCCACCCCATGACAAAAAAATACATTCCCATTCTTGAACAAAGAACGTCACTAGAGTGGCGACGACCCGAGACTCATTAGTATTCATCATCAAACTCCCCCTTCCCACCCCGCCCCCCTAGCGAGCCGCAAAACAGGTTAGTCTGCCACCTCAATAATCCCCTCCCCTCATTGTCTCTTGTGTGAGGAAACTCACTACCCAGCCTCATTCTCTCGTCTACTAGGCTGGAGCCAGGCATAGGGTAGGTACCATCTTTTTGGGGGAAACTGCATTACGTGGACAAACTTGAATAAACTGCAAAGTATATATATATATATATATATATATATATATATATATATATATATATGCGAACAAGCCTGAATGGTCCCCAGGACAATATGTCATCTATGCCCAAGATTACTATCCGAGTGCCGGCGGTGGGGTGGTTCAAATAGCCTCGGCTATCACCTCATTTTGTCCGGTCGTGATGGTCAAGTGGATTAAGGCGTCTTGTACATACCAGTTGCGTGGCTCCTGGGAGTATGGGTTCGAGTCACTTCTGGGGTGTGAGTTTTCAGTTATATATATATATATATATATATATATATATATATATATATATATATATATATATATATATATATATATATATATATATATATATATATATATATATATATATATATATATATATTCTGCCCGAAACGCTACGCGTACTAGTGGCTTTACAAGAGTGTAAATACTGTGCTATCCAATGTATTCTCGCAAACCCAATGTACCTTTATGTATATATATATAAATAAATAAATAAATAAATATATAAATATATATATATATATATATATATATATATATATATATATATATATATATATATATATATATATATATATATATATATATATATATGCAATTGACGATCACAAAACACTGATCATTTTATGCGGAAAATCCACAGAGAAATATGAAACGTTCACCTCATTTCATATTTCTCTGTGGATTTTCCGCATATATATATATATATATATATATATATATATATATATATATATATATATATATATATATATATATATATATATATATATATATATATATATATGTGCATATATATATGTGCATATATATATGTGCATATATATATATGTATATATATATATATATATATATATATATATATATATATATATATATATATATATATATATATATATATATATATATATATATATATATTAGTATATTTTGGTAGCAGTCTTTCTTGTAGACATATATTATTAAATATGACCGAAAAAGTAAGATTAATAATTCTAACACGAATTTTCTCAATCTTTCGTACATTTCTTTTCACTGTTGGAGGTAAATCAAAAATCAATTCTCCAAAATTCATTTTTATTTCTAGTCTGACGCGACACGAGCGCGTTTCGTAAAACTTATTACATTTTCAAAGAATTTAGTTCACAAATACACAACTGAATAGAACTTACGCATCTCCGATTATATATCTACCTTTGAGTGAGGTGGAAGGGGTGATGTGGCATTAACACAAGACAGAACAAGATGTGGCATTAATAGGGTATTAATTTCATCAACACAAGACAGAACAAGATGGTATTAATAGGGGTATTAATTTCATCAACACAAGACAGAAAACGAAACAATGGGTATTGAATGGAAGTGATTGTAGAAAGCCTATTGGTCCATATTTCTTGATGCTTCTATATTGGAGCAGAGTCTTGAGGTGGGTAGAATATAGTTGTGCATTAATTGGCTGTTGATAGCTGGTGCTGACTTTTTAATGTGTAGTGCTTCTCAAACGTCAAGCCGTCTGCTATCTCTGTATCTATCGATGATTTCTGTGTTGTTTACTAGGATTTCTCTGGCGATGGTTTGGTTGTGGGAAGAGATTATATGTTCCTTAATAGAGCCCTGTTGCTTATGCATCGTTAAACGCCTAGAAAGAGATGTTGTTGTCTTGCCTATATACTGGGTTTTTTGGAGCTTACAATCCCCAAGAGGGCATTTGAAGGCATAGACGACGTTGGTCTCTTTTAAAGCGTTCTGCTTTGTGTCTGGAGAGTTTCTCATGAGTAGGCTGGCCGTTTTTCTGGTTTTATAGTAAATCGTCAGTTGTATCCTCTGATTTTTGTCTGTAGGGATAACGTTTCTATTAACAATATCTTTCAGGACCCTTTCCTCCGTTTTATGAGCTGTAGAAAAGAAGTTCCTGTAAAATAGTCTAATAGGGGGTATAGGTGTTGTGTATAGGTGTTGTGATAGCCGACAGAGTGTATCGTGATCCAGCCTGTACTCCTCTTGACATACCAGAAAATATTCTGAGGAAACTACTCCAAGCTTGTACTAAAGAGGCACCCTTCTTGAGCCCGGATGGGCACATGTATAAGCAAGTAGATGGGGTCGCCATGGGTTCTCCCCTAGGTGTCCTGTTTGCAAACTTCTACATGGGTACCATCGAGCAAAAAGTCTTAGTCGACATGAACTTGAAACCGGCCATATACTGCAGGTATGTTGACGACATTTTTACACAGGTACCTGATGTCAGACATCTGCAGGAGCTGAAGGAGGCATTTGAGCAAGGTTCCGTGCTGCGTTTCACTTACGAGATGGAAAAGGATGGGAAGCTGCCCTTTCTAGATGTAACAGTCATGGAAAAGGGCGGAGGTTTCCACACTGCAGTCTACACTAAGGAAACAATCATAGGAATGTGCCTAAATGCCAACAGCGACTGCCCAGACAGGTACAAGAGGAGTGTTGTTAACGCATATGTCGACCGTGCTCTCAGCCACAGCTCAGAATGGAAGCAAGTCGACGAAGAACTCTGTAGGGTAAGGCAGGTCCTAGTCAATAACGGCTTCTCCAATGGTTTCGTCGAAGACATCATAAGAAGGAAAGTGAAAAGCCATGCAACCTCTGAAGAGACAACTAACACAACACCTATACCCCCTATTAGACTATTTTACAGGAACTTCTTTTCCACAGCTCATAAAACGGAGGAAAGGGTCCTGAAAGATATTGTTAATAGAAACGTTATCCCCACAGACAAAAATCAGAGGATACAACTGACGATTTACTATAAAACCAGAAAAACGGCCAGCCTACTCATGAGAAACTCTCCAGCCACAAAACAGAACGCTTTAAAAGAGACTAACGTCGTCTATGCCTTCAAATGCCCTCTTGGGGACTGTAAGCTCCAAAAAACCCAGAATATAGGCAAGACAACAACATCTCTTTCTAGGCGTTTAACGATGCATAAGCAACAGGGCTCCATTAAGGAACATATAATCTCTTCCCACAACCAAACCATCGCCAGAGAAATCCTAGTAAACAACACAGAAATCATCGATAGATACAGCGATAGCAGGCGGCTTGACGTTTGCGAGGCACTACACATCAAGAAGTCAACACCAGCAATCAACAGCCAATTATTGCACAACTATATTCTACCCACCTCAAGACTCCGCTCCAATATAGAAGCATCAAGAAATATGGACCAATAGGCTTTCTACAAACACTTCTATTCAATATCCATTGTTTCGTGTTCTGTCTTGTGTTGATGAAATTAATACCCTATTAATACTCTTGTTCTGTCTTGTGTTGATGAAATTAATACCCTATTAATACCACATCTTGTTCTGTCTTGTGTTAATGCCACATCACCCCCTTCCACCTCACTCAAATGTAGATATAAAATCGGAGGTGCGTAAGTTCTATTCAGTTGTGTATTTGTGAACTAAAGTCTTTGAAAATGTAATAAGTTTTACGAAACGAGCTCGTGTCGCGTCAGACTAGAAATAAAAATGAATTTTGGAGAATTGATTTTTGATTTACCTACAACAGTGAAAAGAAATGTACGAAAGATCGAGAAAATTCGTGTTAGAATTATTAATCTTACTTTTTCGGTCATATTTAATAATATATGTCTACAGGAAAGACTGCTACCAAAATATACTAATATATATATATATATATATATATATATATATATATATATATATATATATATATATATATATATATATATATATGATTCTACTTTGCTCTGATGAAGGCGAATTAGCCGAAAACGCGTTAAGCATTTTCTATTTTTCACATGTGGTTATTCTGCATACTTGGATCAGTGTTTTTGTGATCATTGTTGTATATATATATATATATATATATATATATATATATATATATATATATATATATATATATATATATATATATATATATATATATATATATATATATATATATGTCGTACCTAGTAGCCAGAACGCACTTCTCAGCCTACTATGCAAGGCCCGATTTGCCTAATAAGCCAAGTTTTTCCGAATTAATATATTTTCTCTAATTTTTTCTTATGAAATGATAAATCTACCCATTTCCTTATGTATAAGTTCAATTTTTTTTTATTGGAGTAAAAATTAACGTAGATATATGCCCGAACCTAACCAACCCTACCTAACCTAACCTAACTTATCTTTATAGGTGAGGTTAGGTTAGGTAGCCGAAAAAGTTAGGTTAGGTTAGGTTAGGTAGGTTAGGTAGTCGAAAAAACATTAATTCATGAAAAATTGGCTTATTACGCAAATCGGCCCTTGCATAGTAGGCTGAGAAGTGCGTTCTGGCTATTAGGTACGACATATATATATATATATATATATATATATATATATATATATATATATATATATATATATATATATATATATATATATATATATATATATATATATATATGTATATATATAAAAGCCACAAAAGCTCACTGTGAGGTATTGTGGTCTCCATACAATTCTATATCCGGGTCACAGTCTATTAATTGGCGTAATTGTCGTTAATAATGATTGCTATTGACTTGCAAGAGAGGCCTATCACCTTACATTATTAGTATCTAATTAGTAAATAAAAAATCACTAATAAATTACATTCCGTTATCATTGACCAATATCGCAACATTAAAATGGCTAATCAATAATTAATCTTGTTGCCCTTGATCATAATATCATTATAAAACACTTTTACATTATTATAAGTCTGTGTATATATGTATATATATGTATAAGGGAGGTATACTTCCAGGTGAGTATACATATGAAGTAAACGTTAGTCCTGTATAATGTTCAACACTAAAGTATTCATGCTACCTTCAAGGTTAGCAATTGTCTTGGCACTAATTAAGTCTTTAGAAGATGCTAGGTCTATAAGCCTAGCATCAAACTCAATTTCAGGATTTTGATTTTGACTCATAATTTTGAGGTTAACGTCATGAGATGTTGTTGAGTTGATTTGCAGCTATTTTCTGTTTTTGTTTTATAATAATAATAATGAAAACGTTATTGCGATAGTGGGGCATCAAGAGCTGATCATTGTAAGCTCATTTACCGTCTCTTTTACAATGAATAAATATTGATATCAACATTGTTACTCATTGCTCTCAGAGTCATATTACTCATAATTTTAAAACATGAGTTTTTTCATCATCAAATCTATTTATTTTATCATTCCACTAGTTTATTTCTAGTATATTAGCTTATATATATTATTTAATACTGGTCAATAGAGTGACCGTCTGCTTCTTGCAGGATCGGTGTTCGATCCCCCGTGACTCCGCACTAATTGCAAGCTAATAACTTATTTTCTCCTGTCATTGGCCAGGGCAGACAGAACCACTAGGTATGTGACGGAAAATTCAATTAGCTTTTACGATGTGTTTCAGAATTGTGAAATGATCGTTACCCGACTCTCAAATGGCCGGCAATGACACCACTCTCCTGGGAATGGCTTAGTTGATTTATAGAAATGAATGAATTTGATGCAAGAACTTCTTGTTTAATCAGGAAAAAGGTTTTATCCATAACTCCAGATAAGTAAATATGAACGGGCTAATGAAACCAGAGATATTGTCTCCATTAGCGTTAAGCCTGTGACAACGGCAGCCTTCTCTGTGTGTAGTTAAAATCCTTCAGAAATGTGAAACTTAATCAGCCCTTGATTCGCTTTATGTGTGGTGTGTGTGTGTGTGTGTGTGTGTGTGTGTGTGTGTGTGTGTGTGTGTGTGTGTGTGTGTGTGTGTGTGTGTGTGTGTGTGTATGTGTGTGTGTGTGTGTGTACTCACCTATTAATCTGGCTCTTGGGTCCGACCTCTCAACAGTCAATCAACTGGTGTACAGGTTCCTGAGCCTACTGGGTTTTATCATATCTTCACTTGAAACTGTGTATGGAGTCATCCTTCACCACATCACTTCCCAATGCTTTCCTTTTGTCTACTACTCTGATACTGAAAAAAATCTTTCTAAGTCTCTATGGCTCATTTGGGTACTCAGTTTCCACCTGTGTCCCCTAGTGCGTGTGCCCCTTGTGTTAAATAGTCTGTCTTTATCAACCCTATTAATTCCTCTGAGAATCTTGTATGTGGTGATCGTGTCCCCTCAAACTCTTCTGTCTCCCATTGACATGAGGTTTAATTCCCATAGTCTCTCCTCGTAGCTCATACGCCTCAGTTCGCGTACTAGTCTGGTGGCAAATATTTGAACCTTTTCCAGTTTGGTCTTATGCTTGACTAGATATGGACTCCATGCTGGAGTCGCACACTCCAGGATTGGTCTAACATATGTGGTATACAAAGTTCTGAAAGATTCCTTGGACTTGTTTCTAAAGGCCGTTCTTATGCTAGCCAACCTGGCATATGCCGCTGATGTTATCCTCATGATATGGGCTTCAGGGGACAGGTCTGGCGGGATACCAACCCCCAGGTCTTTCACTCTCTCTGACTCTTGAAGTATTTCATCTCCCAAATGATACGTTGTATCTGGTCTCCTGCTCCCTACACCTATCTTCATTACATTACATTTGCTTGGGTTAAACTCTAACAACCATTTGTTCGACCATTCCTGCAGCTTGTCCAGGTCTTCTTGAAGCCTCAAGCTGTCCTCCTCTGTCTTAATCCTTCTCATAATTTTGGCGTCGTCAGCAAACATTGAGAGGAATGAGTCCATGCCCTCTGTGAGATCATTTACGAATATCAGAAACAGAATAGGGCCGAGTACAGAGCCCTGTGGGACTCCACTGGGGACTTCACGCCAATATGAGGTCTCACCACCTTACTGTAACTCTCTGCTTCCTATTGCTTAGGTACTGCCTTATCCACTGGAGCGCCCCACCAGTTACTCCTGCCTGTTTCTCCAGCTTGTGCATCAGCCTTTTATATGAGTGTGTGTGTGTGTGTGTGTGTGTGTATTTACTCCGTGCATTTACTATTTGTGTCTGCAGAATCGAGCTATTAGCTCTTGGACCCAGTTTCTCTAACTAATCAATTTTTTCTCTATTATATCTTCTGCATATATGTTTCTCTCTAATGCACACACACACACACACACACACACACACACACACACACACACACACACAAACACACACACACACACACACACACACACACACACACACACACACACACACACCAGGAAGCAGCCCGTAGCAGTTGTCTAACTCCCAGATACCTATACTGCTAGGTGAGCAGATGCACCAGGATGGAAGAAACTCTGTCCATTTGTTTCCGCCTCCGCTGGGAATCGAACCCGGGCCATTACGACTACGACCCCCGAGCGCTTTTCACTCAGCCGCGAGGCCCCTACATGAATTTTATTTTTTAATTACTGGATTTCTTAAACAGTTGACAGGATGTTTTAGCTCATGTGCCAAGAATTGTTGCACAAATGGTTAAGGTGAAAGTTCTTTGAAAAAAACTTGATACTTTATGAAAGTTCTTCATGAAAATTCCGTAAATTAAGCAGCTGTAAGAGTGTTACATTTGAATAACATTTCTGTGCACATTTCCATGGTTTTCTTCGAACATATACGTAAATCTTTTACTACATATGAGAAACTTATGTAAATGATTACTGAAGTGTAAATATGCACTCATACGTCTTAAGGGTGAATCTAATTAGCATATTTTTATGCTAAAAACGCTATTTTATGCTATTTTTATGCATATTTTGAACGCCTCTATGCACGAATTATAGATTCCAAAGCCAAAACCTCAGATGAGAATTCCGTGGATTCATAAAGGAACACTTTAAGAAATTCTCAGAATTCAATATCTCCTTCCCAGTAAGTTTATTGCCTTAATTCTAATAGCCTGAGGAATTTTTAACAGTGTTTCATGATTCGTCAGTGGAGTGTTTTCACAAAATTTTCTTAGTTATTCGGTGTAAGTTTAATAAGTTAAAGTTGTAAGTTAAATTTTATGCTTAGTTTAATATGTTAAATATTTATGCTTTTAATAGTTTCTAATTTTATAACCCAGTAAGGAAATCCTACACGGAAATTTTTACATCATAAGATTCAGAGATCTGTTTGCATTCGAAAAATTCATGAGCAAGCTTAAAATTTTAGCAATTTCCTTTACATGTTTCAATTTTTTTGTGCTTCTTACTCTAAACTAAAAATAAACTATTTTAATATCATCAGCTCCCATTAATAACATTGATTCAGACTTTGGGGAAACAAAATTTAGTGAATTATGTATAAAATAGCTGAGCACTGAGGTCTGAAATGTGATCAGACACACAGGCAAGAACACGGTATAAGAAATGTACTTAGAGCTTTCTCCTTATAATTACCTATACTGTGGAAGAGATATAAGGAGAAGGAGCTGGGATATAAGGAAAAAAATCTGGGATACGAGGAGAAGAAGCTGGCATATGAGGACATGTAGCTGAGATATGAGGAGAAAAAGCTGGGATATGAGGAGCAAAAGCTGGGATTTGAGGACAAAAAGCTGGAATATGAGGAGAAGCAACTGGGATATGAGGACAAGGAGCTGGGACATGAGAAGAAGCTGGGATATGAGGACAAGGAGCTGAGATATGAGAAGAAGCTGGGATATGAGGACAACAAGCTGGTAGATGTGAACGGAATGAAAGGACGGTATACAGTCTCTTGGACTATCGGGGAACGAGCAAAGACCAGCAAGAAAGAAGGTCGTTGCTCTACTGACCACTGTAACTTGAGTTTCTTATCGACTTTGTCAACATTTCCTCACTACCATTTGGTAATGCAAGATGTTGATAATACTGCACTACTTCTCATCATTTCACCTTGTTTTGATGAGGACAACGCCACTAGCAACACCAATATAACACCAATTTACCATTGCTTTGCTTAAATATGTTCTTAAATATGAATTTTCTTAAATATGTTCTATCGGCGATTAACACAATCACCGATAGGTCATGTTTTCATTAATGTAAACACCTAAACTATTGTGATCGTCTCTAAGCTCTCCAAATGTACTCTCACGAAAGGAGACGAGATAAGTATCAAATAATATATACCTGGAAAATACTGGAGAGTCAAGTCCCAAATTTACACAGTAAAATAACAGCATACTGGAGTGAACGATATGGAAGGAAATGCAGAATAGAACCAGTGAAAAACAGACGTGCCAACAGGCAATATCAGAGAAAACTGTATAAACGTCAGACGTCCATGGTTGTTCAACATCCTCCCAGCGAGTATAAGAAATATTGCCTGAGCAAAGTAGACGTATTCAAGAAAAAAAATGGATAATTTTCTTCATGAAGTTCCGGAGCAACCGGGTTGTAGTGGATATGTGATCCTGCGGACCACGCCAAGCAACAGCCTGGTGGACCAAGCTCTCACAAATCGAACCTGGCCCGGGGCCGGGCTTGGGGAGTAGAAGAACTCCCAGAACCCTATCCAGGTACAATCCAGGTACAAGTTACCCGAATAAATATGCATAATTTGGGTACAAAAACACTGAACTGCGTGAGGTCCCAATTTACTTAAGGTTCACAGCTTAAATACTGTCAACAAATAGCTGACAGCAGAGGCTAATGCATCCAGCATCCGATTAAACTCGAGCAAACGCATATCTCGTAGCAATTAGCTGTTATTTGATTGGATTTAATCCTTCAGCATGGACTAATACATTAGGTAGCACTAAGCTCTATTTCACGCTTTCCTTGTATACAACTGATATTGTTTATAATACAGACAATCTCACAATAACGAGGTTGACAAATAGACTTCCAATCCACAATTCAAAAAATAGAACTGACGACGTTTTGGTCACTCTTGGGACCATTATTAAGTCATCTAATGGATTCGGTGGATTGGTTGTCTAATGCTTCTGTCTGTAATCAACATAAATTCAAATATGAGACATTCACCCAGTTCACATCCCCAGAGAAACGTTTCGTTGTATGTTTGGGGCTATTTCAGAGCGTTGCAAGTGTTCTTCATGTATCCTAATGAAGCTACTAAGATAGGATAGAAGAATTAGAGAAAGAAGTAAAGATTCTTGCTAAGTTGGATAAACGTTTATCGCGTGGAGAAGTCACGCAGATTCACGAATATTCATCTTGACGTTGATTGTTGCTAAGCTCACGGGAACAATGATCTGAAATCATAAGAGTGCAACAGTTAAGAGTCAGCTCTTAGTTAATTATTCCCATCACTTTTGTTATAACTAGATTGTTAGCGCATGAACAATCTTCGTTTATTTATTTCAGAATTGTTTGTATTTTATTTCACAAAGCGAGGAGGTTGACATTACTTATATCTGTATATTACAGAAGCCTTTGTTAAGTGCCTTATCGAACACAATTCAAACAATATACAAACGTATGATTTACACCTTAGTATTAAGGTAGTTGGAAAACGTGTGTTGTACGGAAGCAAACGGTGTGTGTGAATGCCTGTAGGATAATTTGTGTAAATTAGATAGATGTTGCAAGCAGAGTGCCACAGAGGTAGATTTTCATGGTGTATGGAGATGACATCGATATATGTTTATGTTGCACATTGCAGAGGTGACTGTTCAACCTCCACCTGTAACAATAGCAACCATAGTTACTGTTCCTCCTCCACCTGGTGCACCAGGGAAGAAGAACAATACCTCCAACAGACAATAACATGTAGTTTATGGTATAACGGAGGAGGGAGTTAATATTAGTGGTTTTGTGGCGACTGGAGTGTGCAACATTAACGAACAACAAGACGCAATATCTGCAACAATGCAGCATGAAGTCATTGTGTTTCTCAGGTCCACCTGGAGTCCTTGCCAAGACAGTTAAAACAAATGGTACCATTAATTTTCAGTAAAGCTAAAAATAATGAATTTAAATATTCTAGACACCTTGAGTCCTAATTCAGCCGGGTAAATTATGATTTAATTAATAGTAATGATTTTAGTGTCGACGAGGATGAGGGAATGTTTAAATTTTGAATTAATTTAGAGAGTTTCCTTCTCTTTAGACAAACACATAACACATCCCTGGCCCCTTACGATGCCAAGGATGTGAAAACTATTGAATGTGAAACTATGCATTAATGTAATAATATTGTACATAAAACATTAATGTGATATTCTCTATGGAGACCGCAAATATTACTAGCAAAGACGAGACTTGTGCTCAAACGTAAAGTTAAACATCACTGGAAAGCCAGAGAGTGAAGGGACGACGACGTTTCGGTCCGTCCTGGAGAATTCTCAAGTCGATTGAACATACTTCAACCACGTTATTGTGACTCATCGTCTGCATCAATGGAAAAACAATACGCTTCTACATTAGAAGTTGTTACGTCAATAACAAAAATATAATGCAGAATTTCTTTATATATCACCAGTTTAGGGAGACATTGATTGATTAAAAAATAATTCTTGTGGAAAAATTAAAACAAATAAATAATCTGCAGAAGAAAGAGTTAAGCCAATTTGGCAATAATTGTCAAATAATTAACACAAAAATATATAATAAATAACTAAAAATAATACAATACAAAGATTACGAAGTCAATAAGATAATGCAGATGATGAGTCACGATGAGGCTGAAGATATGATAACCAGACCACACATTAGAAGATGAGGAGACGACGACGTTTCTGTCCGTCCTGAAACCATGATCAAGTCGACTGTGATGGGAGCGAGAGCGGCACAGGGCCTTACTTAATTCCCCATGTCTCCCTCGCTCTTGTACAAGCATTGAAAAGATAATTATTGGTTGTAAATTACGTGTGTATGTCTTGTGTATGGTCTGTGTGTTTATGAATGGACCAGCTGTGTGGCATACGAGATTGGGGATTCGAATTGGCATAAGAGTGGCATTGTTACTGATCTGATGTGTATGTGTGTATGTGTATTTACGAGGTAAACATTAACGTACCCAAAGAGTGACTGAAAACTCAAAAAACTCACCCATATTCATACCAAATTATTCACACGACGATATAATTCTTCAACTCTTATGTTCAAATATATTTAGACATCATCCATGCCCAGAAACTCTATATACAAATTCCCATCCAAACATAATACGTGAGAAGGGGACATGAGCATGAGTATTTTCACTCATTAAAGATACATTTGTGTTCAAAAGGAACCTATGTTTGAACTCTCCTGAGAGGTTAGGAGAGGCAATTTAGTTGAGAAGGAAGAGTTTGCTTGTGAGGTTTCAAGAGTTATGTCTCGAAGTGTTGAGCAAACTTACCAGCAGTTCGCCCTTGTTGACTCACTGCTGGTCTACTGTCTGCTCCCCCTGTCTGGCCTATTCGTTTACTGTCATATTGCTGTCACCGTCATCACATGTTACTGTCATTATATCTTCTTGTCACTGTCATCACATGTTACTTTTTCTGTCACTGTGAAACTGGAAGAGAGAGGAGAGAGAAAGGTAAAGTGAAGGGAAAGGGGTGAAAAGGGGGATGTCAGGGGGTGGAGGGGTGAGAAAGGATAGCGAAAGAGAGATGAGAGAAGGTAGAAAGTTTGGGAGAGGAGAGGAAGAAGGGGTGAGAGAGAGAGAGAGAGAGAGAGAGAGAGAGAGAGAGAGAGAGAGAGAGAGAGAGAGAGAGAGAGAGAGAGAGAGAGAGAGAGAGAGAGAGAGAGAGAGAGAGAGAGAGAGAGAGAGAGAGAGAGAGAGAGAGGTAGAAGTAGGAGCAGAGAGACCCTGGCACTGCCATGTGCCCTTTTTCCTATTTTCTTACATAAAGAAAGGGGAATTTTCATCCATATTAATATTATATGTAACACTGTATTTCCCTTTCAGAACTTGTAATTGATTCTCACATATATATATTGCATCAAATGGCAATAACGCAACTTATAATTGGCAACAACAGTTAATTGGTAACACAAAACTGTGAGGATTTGTCTTTAGCAAAAGGGATTTATGATTCAATTTGAACATTTTTTTGGATAGAGTGATTTAAAAAAAAATCCATATTGCGGACGAAAATATTTTTTATTTTTACTTCTCAAGAAAAAAATGGCTATACAACATTTTCCAAAAATTCCTTATCTGGATTTAAAAAATATCAATGTCTTTCAAACGTGTCTTGTCAGTTTGATATGCTGTCTTAATTCTGCCAGTGTATACAGTATACAAGTTAGGTGTACTGATCGGTCTGATTATACCGTATACAAGTGATATATATACCGCTTGCATCGGTCTATGTACACAATCCACAGTTCAAATATTCCTCTCTGTCTCAGTCTGTGTATACAATACACAGGTGAAATATACGCGTGGCAGTAATACACTCTAATACACAGAACAGAGCGCGCAAGGATTATTGTCAATCCCTTTGAATTGGCTGAAAATGAATTTATATGAATAACTGATTTCAATCCAGCAGGAACAGCTGGGTTATTAACACAGAATTCAATAACAAATAAATCTCTATCAATATATATGAATCACGTCATAAAGAAGGCATTACAGTTTCATGACGAAACTCTCATCTAGAGAGCGTTGTGCGAGTGACTCAAGACTGCGAACACCAACAGGCGAGTGGAACAGCCAAAAGGGTCTATACAGTCTGCACAGTAAGGTCGAAGCCCTTATATCATGTAGTCCTTCGGGAACCAAGGAATTGTGGGAATTCTACTTCATATTGTGTTGTAAAACACCTGAGTTAATTCTACTTCGTAATGTGTTACAGAACACCTGAGGAAACTTCAATTATACTAATTACAAATTCATTGTGAACAATTATTGAACAATTGTTGCGAACAATTATTACTTCTATCATTACTGAACAATTGTTAGTATTTTACTTTCTTTTGCAAAGGGAAAGTTTAACAGGTGATTTTTTTTAAAACGTATTATTTTAAGCATCGTTTATGTGCTCCCTCGGGAGGAAATATACTCTCAAAAACCACATTTATTATGAACAATATTTGTCATGAGAGATATCATTAATTTGGTAAATATCTGGCTTCAAAATATCTACAAATTCCTTACGAAACAAGTAGAGAAAATTGCGGTATTTCATGCCCCATTTTGCCACGCCCTGAGTGATACGAGAATGAACATATATTTCCAGAGTCACACACACACACACACACACACACACACACACACACACACATACAAACACACACACACACACACACACACACACACACACACACACACACACACACACACACACACACACACACACACACACTAATTACTTACTTACTTACTTACTTAATTACTTAGGTAATTACACACACACACACACACACACACACACACACACATATATATATATATATATATATATATATATATATATATATATATATATATATATATATATATATATATATATATATATATATATATATATATATAGATGTCGTACCTAGTAGCCAGAACGCACTTCTCTGCCTACTATACAAGGCCCGATTTGCCTAATAAGCCAAGTTTTCCTGAATTAATATATTTTCTCTATTTTTTTTTCTTATGAAATGATAAAACTACCCATTTCATTATGTATGAGGTCAATTTTTTTTATTGGAGTTAAAATTAACGTAGATATATGACCGAACCTAACCAACCCTACCTAACCTAACCTAACCTATCTTTATAGGTTAGGTTAGGTTAGGTAGCCGAAAAAGTTAGGTTAGGTTAGGTTAGGTAGGTTAGGTAGTCGAAAAACAATTAATTCATGAAAACTTGGCTTATTAGGCAAATCGGGCCTTGCATATTAGGCAGAGAAATGCGATCTGGCTACTAGGTACGACATATATATATATATATATATATATATATATATATATATATATATATATATATATATATATATATATATATATATATATATATATATATATATATATATATATATTATATATAATATATATATATATTATATATATATATATATATATATATATATATATATATATATATATATATTTATATATATATATATATATATTTATATATATATATATATATTTATATATATATATATATATATATATATATATATATATATATATATATTCTGCAGTCTACACAAAGGAAACAAACATAGGAATGTGCCTAAATGCCAACAGCGACTGCCCTGACAGGTACAAGAGGAGTGTTGTTAACGCATACGTCGACCGTGCTCTCAGCCACAGCTCAGAATGGAAGCAAGTCGACGAAGAACTCTGTAGGGTAAGGCAGGTCCTAGTCAATAACGGCTTCTCCAATGGTTTCATCGAAGACATCATAAGAAGGAAAGTGAAAAGCCATGCAACCTCCGAAGAGACAACTAACACAACACCTATACCCCCTATTAGACTATTTTACAGGAACTTCTTTTCCACAGCTCATAAAACAGAGGAAAGGGTCCTGAAAGATATTGTTAATAGAAACGTTATCCCTACAGACAAAAATCAGAGGATACAACTGACGATTTACTATAAAACCAGAAAAACGGCCAGCCTACTCATGAGAAACTCTCCAGACACAAAACAGAACGCTTTAAAAGAGACTAACGTCGTCTATGCCTTCAAATGCCCACTTGGGGACTGTAAGCTCCAAAAAACCCAGTATATAGGCAAGACAACAACATCTCTTTCTAGGCGTTTAACGATGCATAAACAACAGGGCTCCATTAAGGAACATATAATCTCTTCCCATAACCAAACCATCGCCAGAGAAATCCTAGTAAACAACACAGAAATCATCGATAGATACAGCGATAGCAGGCGGCTTGACGTTTGCGAGGCACTACACATCAAGAAGTCAACACCAGCAATCAACAGCCAATTATTGCACAACTATATTCTACCCACCTCAAGACTCCGCTCCAATATAGAAGCATCAAGAAATATGGACCAAAAGGCTTTCTACAAACACTTCTATTCAATACCCATTGTTTCTGTTCTGTCTTGTGTTGATACTTTTAATACCCTATTAATATCCCCTAGTGTTATGTCTTGTGTTAATGCCACATCACCCTTCCCACCTCACTCAAATGTAATGCCACATCACCCTTCCCACCTCACTCAAATGTAGATATAAAATCAGGGAAACGCAAGTTCTAATCAGTTGTGTATTTGTGAAGTCTTTGAAAATGTAATAAGTTTTACGAAACGCGCCCGTGTCGCGTCAGACTAGAAATAAAAATGAATTTTGGAGAAGTGATTTTTGATTTACCTCCAACAGTGAAGCGTAATGTACGAAAGATTGAGAAAATTCGTGTTAGAATTATTAATCTTACTTTTTCGGTCATATTTAATAATATATATATAGATATGTATATATATATATATATGTATATATATATATATATATATATATATATATATATATATATATATATATATATATATATATATATATATATATATCGTACCTAGTAGCCAGAACGCACTTGTCAGCCTACTATGCAAGGCCCGATTTGCCTAATAAGCCAAGTTTTCATGAATTAATTGTTTTTCGACTACCTAACCTACCTAACCTAACCTAACTTTTTCGGCTACCTAACCTAACCTAATTTATAAAGATAGGTTAAATTAGGTTAGGTAGGGTTGGTTAGGTTTGGTCATATATCTACGTTAATTTAAACTCCAATAAAAAAAAATTGACCTCATACATAATGAAATTTGTAGATTTATCATTTCATAAGAAAAAAATTAGAGAAAATATAATAATTCAGGAAAACTTGGCTTATTAGGCAAATCGGGCCTTGCATAGTAGGCTGACAAGTGCGTTCTGGCTATTAGGTACGACATATATATATATATATATATATATATATATATATATATATATATATATATATATATATATATATATATATATATATATATATATATATATATATATGTATGTCGTACCTAGTAGCCAGAACGCAAATATATATATATATATATATATATATATATATATATATATATATATATATATATATATATATATATATATATATATATATATATATATATATATATATATATATATATATATATATATATATATATATATATATATATATATATATATATATATATATATATATATATATATATATATATATTTGCGTTCTGGCTACTAGGTACGACATACATATATATATATATATATATATATATATATATATATATATATATATATATATATATATATATATATATATATATGACAATGTCAGACCACGGAGGAAAATGAAACAGGAATTTCCTTAAGTACTTTCGTATATTAAATACATCTTCAGAAGGAATGATTTTACAGATTGAGTGATGGGTATAAATAGGCAGGAAAGAGTGGTGAAGTGAGGTACAATACTTGGACAACGCAGACGGCCCATTAGCCCATCAGATGCACCCAATTGGCCCATCCGATGTAGCCCAATGGCCCATCTGATACAGCTGACATACAAGCACAATACATAGGTAATTATAACATAAAGAGGTAAATATATACAATGAATTAGTGAGACAAATGTTTTCCAATGATCCTACTTAAATCGCCCTTTAGCTGATCTATTAGAAATGGATCTAAGTTATATAGACCACTGCTAATATTCAAATTACTTTCTTTGGTGATCTGTATCAAAGCAGATTCAATTATGTTTCTGTTATAGGTGCTTTTACAATTTGTTATTGAAGAAGCACTCTCCCAATCAATTTGGTGAGCTTTTTCTGACAAATGCACAAACAAAGCATTAGACAATTGGCCATGTCTTACAGAGTATTTATGTTGCGATATTCTACATTTTAAATCTTTAGATGTTTGCCCGACATAGAACTTATTACATTCCTTACAAGGTATTTTATAAATGACGCAATTATCACTACGAGGGCTGTTCCTAACTAATAGCTTACCAACAGTGTTTTCGTAGCTAAACATTACATCTATATTAAAAAGTTTCAAGGCCTTGACAATATTCTCAAACCCAGAGAAATATGGTAAACATAACACATTCTTTGGGCGAATCCTTTCACTGCATACATTATTATAATATGTACGACGTGCTTTGTTACGACTTCCAAAAAACTCAGTGGGTAACACAGCTTGAGACCAATCGAATCAATATTCTTAAATTCTTCGTCTAAGAATTCTGGACTCACAATACATAACTTCATACATAAGAATATTGATTCGATTGGTCTCAAGCTGTGTTACCCACTGAGTTTTTTGGAAGTTTTTTTGGAAGTTCGGCCCGTGCATGCGCCAGAATTTGATGAAAAACTGTACCCAAATGGATCCATGAGTGTCGTCGGGGGTTGGTCAGTCAGGGAGCTTAGTTAATAAGCGCCAAGACTGACCAATCCTTATAGACGATCATTGGTGCGGTGGTCACGGTACTGTGTACGTTTAGGGGTGATCCTGGACGGCATGGGTTCGAATCCTGGCCGGGTCAAAGAGTTCTTAGTGATATATGGCTTGCGCGTTCATGCAGCTTTCTCACACATGTTAGACTCAGTGCGGCCCGTGCATGCGCCAGAATTTGATGAAAAACTGTACCCAAATGGATCCATGAGTGTCGTCGGGGGTTGGTCAGTCAGGGAGCTTAGTTAATAAGCGCCAAGACTGACCAATCCTTATAGACGATCATTGGTGCGGTGGTCACGGTACTGTGTACGTTTAGGGGTGATCCTGGACGGCATGGGTTCGAATCCTGGCCGGGTCAAAGAGTTCTTAGTGATATATGGCTTGCGCGTTCATGCAGCTTTCTCACACATGTTAGACTCAGTGCGGCCCGTGCATGCGCCAGAATTTGATGAAAAACTGTACCCAAATGGATCCATGAGTGTCGTCGGGGGTTGGTCAGTCAGGGAGCTTAGTTAATAAGCGCCAAGACTGACCAATCCTTATAGACGATCATTGGTGCGGTGGTCACGGTACTGTGTACGTTTAGGGGTGATCCTAGACGGCATGGGTTCGAATCCTGGCCGGGTCAAAGAGTTCTTAGTGATATATGGCTTGCGCGTTCATGCAGCTTTCTCACACATGTTAGACTCAGTGCGGCCCGTGCATGCGCCAGAATTTGATGAAAAACTGTACCCAAATGGATCCATGAGTGTCGTCGGGGGTTGGTCAGTCAGGGAGCTTAGTTAATAAGCGCCAAGACTGACCAATCCTTATAGACGATCATTGGTGCGGTGGTCACGGTACTGTGTACGTTTAGGGGTGATCCTGGACGGCATGGGTTCGAATCCTGGCCGGGTCAAAGAGTTCTTAGTGATATATGGCTTGCGCGTTCATGCAGCTTTCTCACACATGTTAGACTCAGTGCGGCCCGTGCATGCGCCAGAATTTGATGAGAAACTGTACCCAAATGGATCCATGAGTGTCGTCGGGGGTTGGTCAGTCAGGGAGCTTAGTTAATAAGCGCCAAGACTGACCAATCCTTATAGACGATCATTGGTGCGGTGGTCACGGTACTGTGTACGTTTAGGGGTGATCCTGGACGGCATGGGTTCGAATCCTGGCCGGGTCAAAGAGTTCTTAGTGATATATGGCTTGCGCGTTCATGCAGCTTTCTCACACATGTTAGACTCAGTGCGGCCCGTGCATGCGCCAGAATTTGATGAAAAACTGTACCCAAATGGATCCATGAGTGTCGTCGGGGGTTGGTCAGTCAGGGAGCTTAGTTAATAAGCGCCAAGACTGATCAATCCTTATAGACGATCATTGGTGCGGTGGTCACGGTACTGTGTACGTTTAGGGGTGATCCTGGACGGCATGGGTTCGAATCCTGGCCGGGTCAAAGAGTTCTTAGTGATATATGGCTTGCGCGTTCATGCAGCTTTCTCACATATATATATATATATATATATATATATATATATATATATATATATATATATATATATATATATATATATATATATATATATATATATATATATATATATATATATATGTCGTACCTAGTAGCCAGAACGCACTTCCCAGCCTTCTATGCACGGCCCAATTTGCCTAATAAGCCAAGTTTTCATGAATTAATTGTTTTTCGACTACCTAACCTACCTAACCTAACCTAACCTAACTTTTTCGGCCACCTAACCCAACCTAACCTATAAAGATAGGTTAGGTTAGGTTAGGTAGGGTTGGTTAGGTTCGGTCATATATCTACGTTAATTTTAACTCCAATAAAAAAAAATTGACCTCATACATAATGAAATGGGTAGTTTTATCATTTCATAAGAAAAAAATTAGAGAAAATATATTAATTCAGGAAAACTGGGCTTATTAGGCAAATCGGGCCTTGCATAGTAGGCTGAGAAGTGCGTTCTGGCTACTAGGTACGACATATATATATATATATATATATATATATATATATATATATATATATATATATATATAGATATATATATATATATATATATATATATATATATATATATATATATATATATATATATATATATATATATATATATATATATATATATATATATATATATATATATATATATGTCACAAAGACCAGAGTGAAAAATAACCAGTAAATCTAATTATTGAAAAGATAAATTATAATTATTGCCTTGATGATTTTATAAGGGAGTATTTACGAGGTTAACTAATGGCGTTCATTATATAAATGATGTCATTACCCGTGCTGACATTGCGGGAGCGCTTTGGCAATGACAGTATATGCATCATCAGTATTTTTGCTTCAATGGTTTTTCGTTTGATGTGAAATTGTGGGTCCCTAAACATCCCTTTTGATATGATTAACATGAGGGGGTTGTTATTGTTCCTTGTTCCATTAGTGATATGATGTTGTTATTGCCCTTTGTGATTATAGCTGACTTGATTGTGATTGTTGTGATGTAGCTTTGGCCTTGCTATTGTACTTTTGTGATATAGCTGACATGAGTATTATTGTTTCTTGTTCCATGGCTCACCTGGTTAGTTTATTTTTTGTGTGATATGGCTGACATTTCTAGGCCGAAACAGTCCATCATGTTTTGAACATTATGTTCTCTGAGTAATGTTTCTCCATGGTATTCCTGTTAGGAATTTTCTCATCTCATCATAATTTCCAATTTTGTATGTCAGCCCTTGGCTTGCTGGTCCATTTGGGAGGTGGTCCTTCTACCAGATACGCAAAGACTGGTATTATGAGGTCGTCCAGAGTAGCTTCTAACTTGACTTCATTGAGGCTGACAAGTCAGACTCAAGAAAGTGTTTGACTCTATCAGGGTGAATATCGGGTAAATTTTCGCAAATTCGTCACCACCTCTCATTCTTGTGGGTCCTTTGACTTGTGTGTGTACTCACCCAATTGTACTCACCCAATTGTGCTTGCGGGGGTTGAGCTCTGGCTCTTTGGTCCCGCCTCTCAACCGTCAATCAACTGGTGTACAGATTCCTGAGCCTATTGGGCTCTATAATATCTACATTTGAAACTGTGTATGGAGTCAGCCTCCACCACATCACTTCCTAATGCATTCCATTTACTAACTACTCTGACACTGAAAAAGTTCTTTCTAACGTCTCTGTGGCTCATTTGGGTACTCAGCTTCCACCTGTGTCCCCTTGTTCGCGTCCCACCAGTGTTGAATAGTTCATCCTTGTTTACCCGGTCGATTCCCCTGAGGATTTTGTAGGTTGTGATCATGTCCCTCCTTACTCTTCTGTCTTCCAGTGTCGTAAGGTGCATTTCCCGCAGCCTTTCCTCATAACTCATGCCTCTTAGTTCTGGGACTAGTCTAGTAGCATACCTTTGGACTTTTTCCAGCTTCGTCTTGTGCTTGACAAGGTACGGGCTCCATGCTGGGGCCGCATACTCCAGGATTGGTCTTACATATGTGGTGTACAAGATTCTGAATGATTCCTTACACAGGTTCCTGAACGCCGTTCTGATGTTAGCCAGCCTCGCATATGCCGCACACGTTATTCTCTTTATGTGGGCTTTAGGAGACAGGTTTGGTGTGATATCAACTCCTAGATCTTTCTCTCTGTCTGTTTCATTAAGTACTTCATCTCCTATTGTGTATCCTGTGCCTGGTCTCCTGTTTCCACTGCCTAGTTTCATTACTTTGCATTTACTCGGGTTGAACTTCAACAGCCATTTGTTGGACCATTCACTCAGTCTATCCAGGTCATCTTGTAGCCTCCTACTATCATCCTCTGTTTCAATCCTCCTCATAATTTTTGCATCGTCGGCAAACATTGAGAGGAACGAATCTATACCCTCTGGGAGATCATTTACATATACCAGAAACAGTATAGGTCCAAGGACTGACCCCTGCGGGACTCCACTTGTGACGTCTCGCCAATCTGAGACCTCACCCCTCACACAGACTCGTTGTCTCCTGTTGCTTAGGTACTCCTCTATCCACCGGAGTACCTTCCCTCTCACTCCAGCCTGCATCTCCAACTTTCGCACTAGCCTCTTGTGTGGCACTGTATCAAAGGCTTTCTGACAATCCACAAATATGCAGTCTGCCCACCCTTCTGTGTGTGTGTGTGTGTGTGTGTGTGTGTGTGTGTGTGTGTGTGTGTGTGTGTGTGTGTGTGTGTGTGTGTGTGTGTGTGTGTGTGTGTGTGTGTGTGTTTATGTGTGTATGTGTGTGTGTGTGTGTGTGTGTGTGTGTGTGTGTGTGTGTGTGTGTGTGTGTGTGTGTGTGTGTGTGTGTGTGTGTGTGTGTGTGTGTGTGTGTGAGAATGTGTGTGTGTGTGTGTGTGTGTGTGTGTGTGTGTGTGTGTGTGTGTGTGTGTGTGTGTGTGTGTGTGTGTGTGTGTGTGTGTGTGTGTGTGTGTGTGTGTGTGTGTGTGTGTGTGTGTGTGAGAATGTGTGCGCGTGTGTGTGTGTGTGTGAATTGTTGCCCAATTCCTTCTGTTCCGGCGCGGGACTGAGCCCAGAACCCTCCGTTTGAAGTCACAGATGTCGTAGGAGGCGTGCGTTTGTGTGTGTGTTTCTTTATGCATTTAAAATGCTCTTCACCACAATTTTATTAAAACAGAGTAGTGTGTTAGCTGAACATAGCCCGTGTGAAGGAATGTACATTCCCTCAGCTAGTTTTCCTAGTTTTCTAGATTAGGCTAGTCGCTCTAGGGACTCTAGTCAAGAAGTTTTTAAACTAACATACACTTGTGGGGTGTTGGATGAAAGCTCATGCTATGGACTATCATTTAAGACTGGTCAGAAGTCTGTGATTACTCTGTAGAGGGAGTTACAGACTTTTCCTGTTTCTGTGAAAATAGGATGGGAGTTGAGAGTGAAGTGGTGTGAGTAGGTACTTGACTCTCCCAACGGTTTTAGAGGGGGGGAAAGGACAGTGGGGTGAACGTGGCCCCCACAACATGTGAGACAGGCAGACATTGTCTTTAGGCCTCCCCCTCCTTATGATGTCACGGGACGCCTGAGGGTGAGGGAGGCCTGTGAGTGGTTTAGGCATCTCTACTCCTAGCTGAGTTTTGGCGCGAACAGCTGTGATTGGTAGCAGCACCTTCAGTTGTGCCGGCTTGGTCAAGACAAGGTGGGGGGGGGGAGATATGGGCATTTTGAGTTCCCCTAGCCGCCAAATCTTCAGTCTGAGCTGGGCAGCGAGTTGAGAAAGACGTAGCTGGGTGGGGGTGGCAGCCTGCCACCCCCCTCCCCGTTAATCGCTGTGTCATCCCTTGTTACTCATCGTGCATGGCACTCCTGTCATCCTGGGTTGTGTCAAGGACCAATTTGTGTGAGATTGGGGCCGATGAGGTACGAAAGGAACAGTAAAAGCTTCAGAGACAGTGGGCACCCATGAGGCAGCTGGCAAAGCCTCATGGTGTAACAGGTGGTTTGAATGTCCTGTCTAGTGATTGATGGACAATGGACAATTGGTGGTATATGGGCAGTGTAATTGTGGTGATATTACAGGCCCCTGTTGGGCTTTGAATTCCACCTGGCGGTGTCCGTGTGGTGACGCCGCCAGCCATTGTCACCCGAGTGTATGAGCGAGCATGCTGGTTTGATGGGAGTGTAGGTGATCTCCCATCCACGTGTGTATGCCGGTGGGCGCCAGCCAGCCAGTCGGGGGCCACCCCAGGCCACCCGCACTGCCCACCTTGGCCAGCCGCCCGGAGGGAGGCCACCCTCCAGGCCACCCCTGCCAAACACCCACCCCTCCCCTCGCGCCAGCTCAGCCCGGTTGTGGTGCTGTGACGTCTTGCGCTTCCCGTGGCCACCCCCTCAATGCCACGAGGTGGCCACATGTTTTGGCCACATGCTTTGGCCACCTTCCCTGGACATTCTAGGGCCACACCTCGCACGAGGAGCGAGCTAGGTGTTTACAGCCAAAGAGGTAGTAACCAGGGAAAGGATTGTTGAGGACTTAAGGAGCCGTGAGTACAATAAAAGTTGTTACAGTGAGGAAGCAGCTGAGAGACAGCTGTCTGTACTGTCGTCCAGTTGACTGGTTGGGATGTACCTGGAGATGGATGTTTTACACGGTACCACACAAGTAGTTATATATAAGTGTGTAGACTGACCCGGGTATGTAACCGTCAGTGTAGAGATTTACCATATAAGTGATCCAGTTGTCGATTCTATATAATCGTGCAGACTGGATTAATACCATAGAGTACCACATAAAAATTATTATCATTGCAGAGGTAGGCAGGCCAGTGTTGCAGCGATGTCAGTGGATACCCTGAGGTCTGTGTAGTTAGGGATACATTTATCTGGTGATATAATTTTCATTGATTATGTGAATGCCATTTCTATGTGTTCATTTGCATGTTTTATGTACTGTGTTGTGTGGTGAGTCAGTAGATGAGATTGCTGACTGATTGCCTAATGATGTCATTAGCATGTGGGGTATGCTGACGGCATCAATATGCTGTAGGTTTGTGCAGTGTTGTTATCAGATATATAATATTACTGCCCTAGGAACTGTGTTGAGGCTTCGAGAGGCCTCTTTGATTATTCAGGGGAATTCACAGTACTTAATGAGAGCAAGCAATTGATTTGTTAATTGCCTAATTAAAAGAATTAGTGCCAGCTGTCCGCGTAGCGACGGTGCTTTATATTAACGTAAAATTGTCTTGCTGAAGTAGTCCTTTGCAACGGCTGCAAGATAAAGGGGGGCAATAATATTGGTATACTCTTGTTGTTTCACAACCGTGTGTCGTTACTGTGTGGGCACAGTAATTAACGAGTTGCAGTAGCCGCAACCGTATGTGGGCAGTGCATTTTTATTTATGTTGCATGAAATTGTAGTGTGACCTATGTAACACTGGGGTTACTTTGTTCTTTAAGTTGTGTTGAGGACTTAAGGATTCAGTGAGTTAATTAAAGGGGTAATTAACTGGATAAGGGGTGCACACTTATTGTTGAGTGAGTGAGAGCTGTTATAGGAGAACAGTATTGAGCTGGAGTGAAATACGTCTCGGGTGCAATTAATTGTCCGCGTGACAACTAATTGACCACTCTAGCTAATTATGTAATTAGCCTTCTCATCATGAATTCACATAGTGGGAGAGGATCTGTCAGAGTCTGTCAGTATTTGTGTTAACGTAATTTGCTTGGGACTAATTACCTTTTTGGGGTATAGCAATTAGTGGCTCATGATAATTAGTGGAGTAATTAACGTCTGGAGTCTTGAGGACTCAGATGACTCGGTAAAGGGAGGTCATGGAGCTAGCATAAATCGTTATATTAATCATATCTTGTCTGAGGACAGTTGATTAATTGCACTCATGTTAATTAGGGTAATTAACTCCTCTCCCGTGAATTCACAGTGTTTTATGAGACCTGCTTAGGCAGTGGGGAGTGAGACGTATTTATGTATGATTTATTATCGGTCCTGGTGACAGTTAATTAATTGCTCGGAGGTAATTAGGGTAATTAACACTCAGTAAAGTAAATTTTGACCCATGCTGTTGAGAAGCTACCAAGTTAGGGTAGGCCTAGTTAATGTAACTCAATGGGGGATGTAATTAGTGGTCCGTTTGACTTTAATTAAGAATTACTCACTGAATACTTGCAAGGAGTCAAGTGTGATGTAATATAAGAGAGTTTTGAGTTATTGTTAACAAGATGACATGTGTTAAGAGAGACAGGTGTTAATGATTAATGTAGAGTACCATAATGTTGTTGTCTATGAGAGGCAATTCGTTGTGATTAACATAGTTCTTTGTTGCTGACTGCTGTGATCAGTCAATTAACACAATTAATCACATAATCAGTTTGGTAATTGATTAAGGCAATTTCTTTTGTTTATCGTCTGGTGACGAGAGTAGAGTAACTTAGGGATTACTGGAGCTGTGTCCTAGAATCCCACCTTGCCTAACTTTGTTTACTGTCTACAGTGCAACTTCTTGTAGGGAATTGCAAAGAGTGTTTACACTAGGTTGTGATAGGGGAATTCACTGTTGGACTACCCGCCTAGTTACGGGGGTCACTCCTGTTTGGAAGGAGAACCCTTAAGCTTGTGATTAGAGTATCTGTCGCAGGGTAGCCGTGACAATATTGATTGCATGCTTGTGTCTTCAGTGGGCATCTTTGATCAGTTAGTTCACTTGTCAGCCCGAAGTGTCAGCAGGATGGAGCCTACTGTCATTTCTCGAGTGGCTGTTGAATAGCTGTGTTGCAATTGCCACTGGATGGACAATAACGTAACCACTCGCTGTTGTGTAACTTAGTCTGTGATATTTTTCTTTATTTCCAATATTGCGTCATCAGTGGGCACACCTGTGTTCAGGTTAGTTCAGTATGCAGCCTCACAGCAAGGGTGACTAATTAGCTGTTTGTTATCGTGCCACTGGATGGACATTAACGTAACGTAAACTCGATAATGTAGTAGTTTAGTCTCTTGTTATTAATAAATTGTTATGTTATAGAAAACGGTCTTTGATTTCAACCCTTCAACCATTCTTTTCCACCCATGTTCTGCTTTATACGATTAAATGTTGATGTGATCTTGATATGACGGCTGTCATTGGGAATTTGAATTCCAATTCATAGCGCCACATCAAATATAAATATTTGATTGTGAGAACCCATCGGTTACCCTTTATTAGTTTTAACGTCCTGTTTAACTAGGAGGAACCAGCGGCCTATTGTGGACAGGTTTTCACCCTTAGTGGTGGAGGCCTGGCGGTTTGCTCCCGCTTATTCTTTTCTTATTGGACTCCTGCTTAACTGCCATGAGCAGCCTTTAAACTTGTAGTCCATCTCCTAAGGGAGGTAGGGTTAGAAAAAATCTCACAACTGGCACCCAACGTGGGGCTATGCAACTTGGGTTCAAGCCCATGAAGTGCAGTCTCATTGATTTTAAAGTAACATAAGATATCGTTGCAGAACATTGTGGAACAGTATTGTTGGAGGTATGTTTTGTGCACGGTTGTCACACTTAGGTACACACACACACCACACACACTGTAAGAAAGAGGTATTTCATGGTAGATATGGGGAAATCTGTCTGGCTTTTTGTGGCTGCTAGCTAGTAGACATTGACACACTCATGGGTGAGGGGTGTCAGCTCAGCAGCAGGTGTCGAGGACACCAAGCCAGCATGCAACAGTGGTTGCAAAGGTGCACTCAGGATCTGCCTGAGGTGCAAGACACCACCTACCTTAGGGTAGACGAAGCTTCTAGAAGTGACCTCAAGCGTGAGAGGTCTCATTGGACGACTATGTAGTTGTCAAGGGTGTCATAGGAGTGTAGTTGTTATTACACAGTAGGATCTTAGTGGGAGGTCGCGCCACCAGCTAAGGATCCAAGTAGACTTCTTTAGAAAAGGGGAGTAATTCATTTGTAGTTAGACAGGTGATGGAATTTCTTGCCAGAGTGGGGACTGTACAACCCCAGGAAGAATTCATGGTAGTCAATAGAGAGGTTGAGCAGAGGCTCCCGTTTTCAGAGGTGACAGCAAGGCCGAGTTCGAGCCTGATGGTGAGAGCGCAGCAAGTCAGTGCTGGCTCAATTGCAGATTGCAAGGGGGCAATCTCACACAGGGAAGGGAAGCCAAACCCACCCTAGTGCACTTAACCCGGTGACAAGGTATGAAGGTAAAGATGCCTAGCTTGGCAGTACTGAGAAAGACGATTTGATGGATGCATACATCGATCGCCTTTTGAAGAAAGGCTGCCAATGCAAGATGGCAAAGGTCATTTTGGGCTGGTGATTTTCCATGGTTCAGATCCCCAGCAGCATAATGATTTTGTTCTTTAAGGATTGCCTTGGTAAAGGGTTATAGTAGATCTGCAGAGGGAATGCTGATCACATTCCAAGTTATGTCCAGGTAGAAATGGATAAGGGAGTTTGACAGGTGTCAAAAGTTTCGCTTGAGTCATTGTTAGAGTAGCGAGACCTAGGAAAAGCAAGGGAGAGACCCCAAGCTCAGTAGGGTGAGTGTAGGTACTCGTAGAAGAGGGTTTTCTCCCAGATAGTTCAGTCGGTAAAGCAAGACCGGCTGGTGTTGGGCAGTTGGACAGTGAGAGTGATCCTGTCAACTTGTTGCAATGTCAGGTGGAGAACTGACAGTAAATCCCTATAGGCTGAGGGGAGTTAAGAAGTGCTTCACCGGTAAGGCCACACCAATGTGTTGCACATGTGTCCAGTATGACACAGACCGAGGACGGAAACGGGAGGTTCAGTGATGGAAATGGTTGCGAGGTGTTGAACCGGCCAGGAACAGAGCTGGAGCCAAACATGTTGCCACTCCAAGGTCGGGTAGCACCACCAAGGGTGACCCGGTGGTAGTACACAGAGACCCTCAGGCCAGAGACGTATAGGAAACAGAGTTTCACACTCCTCCACTTGTTTAGCTAGTACACCTGTTGGGCAGGTGTGGGCAGAAAAACTAGCCGGTGTTTTGAATGTGTTTTCCTTGCAGGAAAATATATTCTTTAGTGGGAGGTAGTGTGAGGGAATGTAGATTCCCTCAGCTAGTTTTCCTAGTTTTCTAGATTAGGCTAGTCGCTCTTGGGACTCTAGTCAAGAAGTTTTCAAACTAACATACACTTGTGGGGTGTTGGATGAAAGCTCATGCTATGGACTATCATTTAAGACTAGTCAGAAGTCTGTGATTACTCTGTAGAGGGAGTTAAAGAGTTTTTCTTGTTTCTGTGAAAATAGGATGGGAGTTGAGAGTGAAGTGGTGTGAGTAGGTACTTGACTCTCCCAACGGTTTTAGAGGGGGGGGAAGGACAGTGGGGTGAACGTGGCCCCCACAACATGTGAGACAGGCAGACATTGTCTTTAGGCCTCCCCCTCCTTATGATGTCACGGGACGCCTGAGGGTGAGGGAGGCCTGTGAGTGGTTTAGGCATCTCTACTCCTAGCTGAGTTTTGGCGCGAACAGCTGTGATTGGTAGCAGCACCTTCAGTTGTGCCAGCTTTGTGCTGATTGGTCAAGACAAGGTAGGGGGGGAGATATGGGCATTCTGAGTTCCCCTAGCCGCCAAATTTTCAGTCTGAGCTGGGCAGCGAGTTGAGAAAGACGTAGCTGGGTGGGGGTGGCAGCCTGCCACCCCCCCCCCTTAATCGCTGTGTCATCCTTTGTTACTCATTGTGGATGGCACTCCTCCCATCCTGGGTTGTGTCAAGGCCCAATTTGCGTGAGATTGGGGCCGATGAGGTACGAAAGGAACAGTAAAAGCCTCAGAGACAGTGGGCACCCATGAGGCACCTGGCAGAGCCTCATGGTGTAACAGGTGGTTCGAATATCCTGTCTAGTGTTGATGGACAATGGACAATTGGTGGTATATGGGCAGTGTAATTGTGGTGATATTACAAGCCCCTGTTGGACTTTAAATTCCACCTGGCGGTGTCCGTGTGGTGACGCCGCCAGCCATTGTCACCCGAGTGTACAAGCGAGCATGCTGGTTTGATGGGAGTGTAGATGATCTCCCATCCACGTGTGTATGCCGGTGGGCGCCTGGCAGCCAGTCAGGGGCCACCCCAGGCCACCGGCGCTGCCCACCTTGGCCAGCTGCCCGGGGAGGGCCACCCTCCAGGCCACCCCGGCCAAACCCTCACCCCTCCCTGCGCGCCAGCTCAGCCCGGGTGGGGTGCTGTGACGTCTTGCGCTTCCCGTGGCCACCCCCTTAGGGCCTCGAGGTGGCCACATGTTTTGGCCACCTTCCCTGGACATTCTAGGGCCACACCTCGCACGAGGAGCGAGCTAGGTGTTTACAGCCAGAGAGGTAGTAACCAGGGAAAGGATTGTTGAGGACTTAAGGAGCCGTGAGTACAATAAAAGTTGTTACAGTGAAGAAGCAGCTGAGAGACAGCTGTCTGTCCTGACGTCCAGGTGACTGGTTGGGATGTTCCTGGAGATGGATGTTTTACACGGTACCACACAAGTAGTTATATATAAGTGTGTAGACTGACTCGGGTATGTAACCGGTCAGTGTAGAGATTTACCATATAAGTGATCCAGTGGTCGATTCTATATAATCGTGCAGACTGGATTAATGCCATAGAGTACCACATAAAAATTATTATCATTGCAGAGGTAGGCAGGCCAGTGTTGCAGCGATGTCAGTGGATACCCTGAGGTCTGTGTAGTTAGGGATACATTTATCTGGTGATATAATTTTCATTGATCATGTGAATGCCATTTCAATGTGTTCATTTGCATGTTTTATGTACTGTGTTGTGTGGTGAGTCAGTAGATGAGATTGCTGACTGATTGCCTAATGATGTCATTAGCATGTGGGGTATGCTGACGGCATCATTATGCTGTAGGTTTGTGCAGTGTTGTTATCAGATATATAATATTACTGCCCTAGGAACTGTGTTGAGGCTTCGAGAGGCCTCTTTGATTATTCAGGGGAATTCACAGTACTTAATGAGAGCAAGCAATTGATTTGTTAATTGCCTAATTAAGAGAATTAGTGCCAGCTGTCCGCGTAGCGACGGTGCTTTATATTAACGTAAAATTGTCTTGCTGAAGTAGTCCTTTGCAACGGCTGCAAGATAAAGGGGGGCAATAATATTGGTATACTCTTGTTGTTTCACAACCGTGTGTCGTTACTGTGTGGGCACAGTAATTAACGAGTTGCAGTAGCCGCAACCGTATGTGGGCAGTGCATTTTTATTTATGTTGCATGAAATTGTAGTGTGACCTATGTAACACTGGGGTTACTTTGTTCTTAAAGTTGTGTTGAGGACTTAAGGATTCAGTGAGTTAATTAAAGGGGTAATTAACTGGATAAGGGGTGCACACTTATTGTTGAGTGAGTGAGAGCTGTTATAGGAGAACAATATTGAGCTGGAGTGAAATACGTCTCGGGTGCAATTAATTGTCCATGTGACAACTAATTGACCACTCTAGCTAATTATGTAATTAGCCTTCTCATCATGAATTCACGTAGTGGGAGAGGATCTGTCAGAGTCTGTCAGTATTTGTGTTAACGTAATTTGCTTGGGACTAATTTCCTTTCTGGGGTATAGCAATTAGTGGCTCATGATAATTAGTGGAGTAATTAACGTCTGGAGTCTTGAGGACTCAGATGACTCGGTAAAGCGAGGTCATGGAGCTAGCATAAATTGTTATATTAATCATATCTTGTCTGAGGACAGTGGATTAATTGCACTCATGTTAATTAGGGTAATTAACTCCTCTCCCGTGAATTCACAGTGTTTTATGAGACCTGCTTAGGCAGTGGGGAGTGAGACGTATTTATGTATGATTTATTATTGGTCCTGGTGACAGTTAATTAATTGCTCTGAGGTAATTAGGGTAATTAACACTCAGTAAAGTAAATTTTGACACATGCTGTTGAGAAGCTACCAAGGTAGGGTAGGCCTAGTTAATGTAACTCAATGGGGGATGTAATTAGTGGTCCGTTTGACTTTAATTAAGAATTACTCACTGAATACTTGCAAGGAGTCAAGTCTGATGTAATATAAGAGAGTTTTGAGTTATTGTTAACAAGATGACATGTGTTAAGAGATACAGGTGTTAATTATTAACGTAAAGTACCATCATGTTGTTGTCTATGAGAGACAATTGGTAGTGATTAACATAGAACTTTGTTGCTGACTGCTGTGATCAGTCAATTAACATAATTAATCACATAATCAGTTTGGTAATTGATTAATCAATTTCTTTTGTTTATCGTCTGGTGACGTGAGTAGAGTAACTTAGGGATTACTGGAGCTGTGTCCTAAAATTCCACCTTGCCTAACTTTGTTTACTGTTTACAGTGCAACTTCTTTTAGGGAGTTGCAAAGAGTGTTCACACTAGATTGTGATAGGGGGAGTTACTGTTGGACTACCCGCCTAGTTACGGGGGTCACTCCTGTTTGGAAGGAGGACCCTTAAGCTTGTGATTAGAGTATCTGTCACGAGGGTAGCCGTGACAATATTGATTGCATTCTTGTGTCTTCAGTGGGCATCATTGTTCAGTTAGTTCACTTGTCAGCCCGAAGTGTCAGCAGGATGGAGTCTGCTGTCATTTCTCGAGGGGCTGTTGAATAGATGTGTTGCAATTGCCACTGGATGGACAATAACATAACCACTCGCTGTGGTGTAACTTAGTCTGTGATATTTTTTTTTATTTCCAATATTGCATCATCAGTGGGCACACCTGTGTTCAGGTTAGTTCAGTATGCAGCCGCACAGCAAGGGTGACTAATTAGCTGTTTGTTATCGTGCCACTGGATGGACATTAACGTAATTTAAACTCGGTAATGTAGTAGTTTTGTCTCTTGTTATTAATAAATTTGCTATGTTATAGAAAACGGTCTTTGATGTCAACCCTTCGACCATTCTTTTCCACCCATGTTCTGCTTTATACGATTAAATGTTGATGTGATCTTGATATGACGGCTGTCTTTGGGAATTCGAATTCCAATTCATAGCGCCACATCAAATATAAATATTTGATTGTGAGAACTCGTCGGTTACCCTTTATTAGTTTTAACGTCCTGTTTAACTAGGAGGAGCCAGCGGCCTATTGTGGACAGGTTTTGACCCCTCGTGGTGGAGGCCTGGCGGTTTGCTCCCGCTTTTCCTTTTTCTATTGGACTCATGCTTAACTGCCGTGAGCAGCCTTTAAACTTGTAGTCCACCTCCTAAGGGAGGTAGGCGTAGAAAAAATATCACAGCCCGTTCAGGTGGCGGCCTGGAGGAGGGAAGCCAGTCTTTCAAATAAATGGTGATTATCACCGTTAATTACTCAACAGCGCACCTGTCACTGCAAATCAACAACATAACCCCATGCACAGTTTTACTACCTACCAGGCTTCCCTGCCACTTACATCCTCAGTTGTAAGCTTGCACATGCAACTGCTATGTTGCAGCTCGGCACAAACTGCATACAATGACAGTATGGAACTCTTTCACACACAAAGTTAAGGTCAAGAGATTTACATACCAGCAGAGTCTGCAGATGGAACTTCTACATATCATGTTCTCCGGGTAAAATTTAAAAGATCTCTCTCTCTCTCTCTCTCTCTCTCTCTCTCTCTCTCTCTCTCTCTCTCTCTCTCTCTCTCTCTCTCTCTCTCTCTCTCTCTCTCTCTCTCTCTCTCTCTCTCTCTCTCTCTCTCTCTCTCTCTCTCTCTCTCTCTCTCTCTCTCTCTCTTTCTCTTTCTCTCTCTCTCTCTCTCTCTCTCTCTCTCTCTCTCTCTCTCTCTCTCTCTCTCTCTCTCTCTCTCTCTCTCTCTCTCTATCTCTCTCTCTCTCTCTCTCTCTCTCTCTCTCTCTCTCTCTCTCTCTCTCTCTCTCTCTCTCTCTCTCTCTCTCTCTCTCTCTCTCTCTCTCTCTCTCTCTTTCTCTTTCTCTCTCTCTCGTCTTATATTTTTACTGAAAGTATATATAATTAAGGACGTTTTTCAGATGTCTTTGACCGCAAGAATAATGGTGAAACAATAACATTACGGAACGCGGGTTAAGGCTCCGGGGCCTCGGGATGAATCGTAAATAAACTCGTAACAATTACTTCCAGGGAGACTCGTAAATGTCCTGGTAAGTGTCGTCGTAAGTGACCAGGTCCTCTTTACAGTGAAGCAATATAATGAAGATCAATATATATACCAGCTCCGGCCTATAATGAAGTATTATACCGAATGTTGCTCCTTTGGCAGGACCCAGCTTTAAGGACGCATTGTAATTCCTTAAAACAATACGAACCACTGATGTAAGTTAGTGACAGATAGATTATAACTGGCCAGGTAATTCGTCTTTGTGATGATTCTGTGTAAGTTGTTCGGTAGGGGCTAATTTGTTCCGTAGAGGCTAATTTGTTCCGTAGAGGCTAATTTGTTCCGTAAAGGCTAATTTGTTCCATAGAGGCTGATTTGTTCCGCAGATCTGGAGTCCTATTTTTCCCATGTAATGTTTACCTATTAATTTTCTTAACCTACTTGAATTTAACCCCAGCTTGTAAACGTCCTATTTCATTAAGAATCTTTTTAACTATTTGTAAATTGTTTATATGACTCGTTTTATTCATTGCTCTTCCGGGATGTGTAAACTGAATGCTTTGGATTCTCCATAAAGTAAATCCCTAATGCTAAGATTTATCTTGGTCATCCTGCTGTGTAAATCTCATAAGAATTTATTTTTTTTTACAGTACGGTGGTCAAAACAGTACTGAATAATCAGTACAGTGGGGTTTGAAAAGTGTGGTCTGAGCAGTGGGGTCTCACAAGGCCAAGATAAAGTTTATAGTTCTAATTTACGTGTATATATTACTATTGTTTGAAGATATAATGCCAAGCACACTATTATTTGCAGAATAAACTACTATATAATTTTAGTGTGGATTGCTACTACTCATGACTACCAGATCCTGTTTAAAATCACATTACCTTATTTTTTATGGGGTTTTTGCTAGAATATGATGCCTTATTTTATAGGCTTATAAGAATATTCTTGTGGGTATTAGAATGTATTTGACGGTTTCAAATTAATTTTGAGATTACAGTTTGGGCTTCCAGCATCGTGTGTGAATGTTCGATGGAGTTTATTAGTCGTCACTGCTTCCCCTATTTTTAACTTTCCTCTTAGCTTTTCTATCCCTTCCTCACTGTTTTCCATTTCTCTTGACTATTCATCTCTCTACTCCAGAAATATCTTCATCTGAACACTCTTCAATCTCCATCGTGTTTCCACACACAGCTTGGCAATCCACTACTCTCTGGTTCCTGTCTGTTTCCCATCTCTTTTCTTCTCTTCCCACTTTCATCAGCCTCCAGACATTGATTATCCCATTCGTTCTTCTCCCCTAACTACACGCACACACACACGCGTTCTCTCCCCTCTTTATCTCCTCATTTCTTTGGCATCACCCAACCTGTTCCTTTCACATATCTCTTTATCTGCCTCTTCCATATCACCCCTTCCGTCCCACGTGACCAGGATGGCATCCCAGCTTAGAAAACCTTTTTGACTTTATTATATTCTGCCACAAACGTGGCCACATATTTACAATGCTAACGAGCATATATACATTTCCTTCTGTCCTCCATGGATATGGTTAGAGATCTGTTACACGTATAGTTCAGTGATTTATTGAACAATCAATGATACACTGGGATTTTAGTGCCTTTAAAATGATACTCTAACTTGTATACATAAATAATTAAGCACATATACACACACATATATACTCGAGGTGTCATTTTACAAAGTGTCATTAATGTACAAAGATGAAATGCAACTCTGACCAGCTAACACATATATTGTATGCTCACACACACACACACACCCCAAACCCCCCTTCCTCCCCCATCCCCCCACCCCCCCCAACCCTCCCCCTGTCACCCACCCCCCCAACACTCCCCCCCTCACCCACTCCCCCTACCCTCCCCCTCCCCCCCCTCACCCACTCCCCCTACCCTCCCCCTCCCCCCCCTCACCCACTCCCCCTACCCTCCCCCTCCCCCCTACCCCCCCAAGCCCTTCCTCCTCCACCAGTCTCCCCATACCAGATCCTCCCAGCTCCCGCTCACCCCAGACCCCACAGGTCCCCCCCAGAGGAGAAGCAGAAGAGAGTTAGTTTCAGGGCAATGTACTCGAACATAGATAGGATCACAAGCAAGGCAAGTGAACTAAGGGAAAGAGCACAAGAAGTGAACCCAGATGTAATTGGACTCACTGAAACAAAACTATCTGGAATCATAACGAATGCCGTGTTTCCCCAGGAGTACACAATAATAAGGAAAGAGAGGGAAGGTAGGGGAGGAGGAGGAGTGGCCCTACTCATGAGAAAGGAATGGAGTTTTAAGGAGATGGCTATCCCGGGCTGTGAGGGTTTCAGAGACTACATAGCAGGCACCATGACAATGGGAGGACCAAGGATAGTAGTAGCAGTAATATATAATCCTCCACCAAATGACAGAAGACCCAGTCAAGAGTATGAAAGCAACAACATGGCAGTTAACACTATAATTGAGAGGGCAGCCTCTTCTGCCTGTAGAAATAGATCCCACCTGCTCATCATGGGGGACTTCAATCACGGCAGGATTGATTGGGAGAACAAGGAACCGCATGGAGGCGAGGATACGTGGAGAGCCAAACTACTGGAGGTGGCGACTAGAAACTTCTTAACCCAGCATGTCAGTGAACCCACAAGGATGAGAGAAAATGACGAACCAGCGAGACTCGACCTGGTTTTCACCCTGAACGACTCTGACATAAGAGAAATCAGTTTTGAGGACCCAGTAGGAATGAGCGACCACAGTGTATTGGTGTTTGAGTACCTGGTTGAAGAAGTGTTATTGACCTCGAGGAGGGATACCGAAACCAAAAGGTTAGCATACCGAAAGGGAAACTATGAGGAGATAAGAAAATGCCTTGCAGATATAGCATGGGAAACAGAGCTCAGGGAAAATACGGCCCAAGATATGATGGAATACATCACGCATAAATGCAAGGATGCAGCAAACAAGTTTGTCCCAGTCCAAAAGGAAAACAGTGAAATGAAGATGAGAAACCCATGGTTTAATCAGAGATGTAGGCTAGCTAAGCAGCAAAGTAAAAGGGCATGGAGAAACTATAGGAATAACAGGACACTGGAGAGCAGAGAAAGATACCAGAATGCCAGGAATGAATATGTTGGGATGAGAAGAGAGGCAGAAAGACAATACGAAAATGACATCGCAAGCAAGGCAAAGACTCAGCCTAAATTGCTGCATAGCCACATCAGGAGAAAAACAACAGTAAAGGAACAGGTTATGAAATTAAGGTTAGGGGCAGAAGGATTCACTACAAACGACAAGGAAGTGTGTGAGGAACTGAATAAGAAATTCCAAGAGGTCTTCACCTTAGAGCAAGGAGAAATCCCAGATATAAGAAAGGGAATAGCTAACCAGGAACCACTGGAAGAGTTTGAGATTACCAGCGGGGAAGTAAGGAAGTGTTTACTAGAATTGGATGTGACAAAGGCTATAGGCTCAGATGGAATCTCCCCTTGGATACTAAAGGAAGGAGCAGAAGAACTGTGCCTCCCGCTCTCCAAGGTGTATAACAAATCACTGGCAACAGGGGAACTGCCAGAAATTTGGAAAGCAGCTAACGTAGTCCCGATATACAAGAAAGGGGATAGACAGGAGGCACTGAATTACAGACCAGTGTCCCTAACCTGCATACCATGCAAGATGATGGAGAAGATTGTGCGAAGAAAGCTAGTGGAGCACCTGGAGCGAAAGAACTTTGTAACACAGCATCAACATGGATTCAGGGATGGCAGGTCCTGCCTCACAGGATTACTTGAATTCTACGACCAGGCAACAAAAATAAGGCAAGAAAGAGAAGGGTGGGCAGCCTGCATATTTTTGGATTATCAGAAAGCCTTTGACACAGTGCCACACAAGAGGCTAGTGAAAAAACTGGAGATGCAGGCTGGAGTGAAAGGGAAGGTACTCCGTTGGATACAGGGGTACCTAAGTAACAGGAGACAATGAGTCAGTGTGATGGGTGAGGTCTCAGATTGGCGAGACGTTACGAGTGGAGTACCGCAGGGGTCAGTCCTTGGACCTATACTGTTTCTGATATATGTAAATGATCTTCCAGAGGGTATAGAATCGTTTCTCTCAATGTTTGCCGATGATGCAAAAATTATGAGGAGGATTGAAACTGAGGACGATAGTAGGCTACAAGATGACCTAGACAGACTGAGTGAATGGTCCAACAAATGGCTGTTGAAGTTCAACCCGAGTAAATGCAAAGTAATGAAACTAGGTGGTGGAAATAGGAGGCCAAACACAGGATACAGAATAGGAGATGAAGTACTTAATGAAACGAACAGAGAGAAAGATCTAGGAGTTGATATCACACCATACCTGTCTCCTGAAGCCCACATAAAAAGAATAACGTCTGCGGCATATGCGAGGCTGGCTAACATCAGAACAGCGTTCAGGAACCTGTGTAAGGAATCATTCAGAATCTTGTACACCACATATGTAAGACAAATCCTGGAGTATGCGGCCCCAGCATGGAGCGCGTACCTTGTCAAGCACAAGACGAAGCTGGAAAAAGTCCAAAGGTATGCCACTAGACTAGTCCCAGAACTAAGAGGCATGAGTTACGAGGAAAGGCTGCGGGAAATGCACCTTACGACACTGGAAGCCAGAAGAGTAAGGGGAGACATGATCACAACCTACAAAATCCTCAGTGGAATCGACCCGGTAAACAAGGACAAACTATTCAACACTGGTGGGACGCGAACAAGGGGACACAGGTGGAAACTGAGTACCCACATGAGCCACAGAGACGTTAGAAGGAACTTTTTCAGTGTCAGAGAAGTTAACGGATGGAATGCATTAGGCAGTGATGTGGTGGAGGCTGACTCCATACACAGTTTTAAATGTAGATATGATAGAGCCCAGTAGGCTCAGGAATCTGTACACCAGTTGATTGACAGTTGAGAGGCGGGACAAAAGAGCCAAAGCTCAACCCCCCCAAGCACAAATAGGTGAGTACACACACACACACACACACACTACCTGGAGGGCGTCCTCATCACACCTCATAACCTCACAGGGACTTGACAGTGACCTCACAGTAACCTCACAGTCACCTCACACACGAACATAAAAAATAAATCCTGCAGAGAACAACCTGGTAAATACAGCCTTAGAAGAACATACGAGCAGGATTCTCAACAGACAAAATATTGTATACAATTTTGGCTAATGGTGAACACCTCATAAACTTTAAGAGTGCCTGAAACACACGACTACCGCACCCACGCTGCTGCTGCTGCTGCTCTCACCAACAGGCTGATTAAACCAGCTATGCTCTGCCTGCATTTTCCTGCGAAGAATTTTTTCATCGCCCGCTGCCACGAGGCGTCCTTATATAAGAAAGGTGTTGCATATTGAAGCCGCCAAGATATACAGGCCGAGAAAATGCAGGAGCCTTGGACTATTGAAATACCGAAATGAATTTCATCATGCAAAACAATGAATAACACAAATGTGCGTGCAGGCGATAAGACACGATAACGTGGCTGAAGTATGTTGACCAATCCACACACTAGAAAATGAAAGAACGACAACGTTTCGGTCCGTCCTGAACCATTCTCAAATAGATTGTCCTTCCAATCAAATCGAAACGTCGTCGTCCCTTCATTTACTAGTGTGTGGATTGGTCAACACAAATATACGAGATTTTGTCACTATTTTCTTTTTCGTATTCAAACGTAATTTGTTAATAAACTTGTACGTATAGTTGGCAATATCGAAATTGGCTTTATTATATCTTATTACAACGTTTAGTCGGGTATATCCGACATACATGAATCTTTGTTTCAACACTTAAGGACACTTCTTTATCATAATTAAAGATTGAAAAGTCGAAAAGACTGATCCTCCCAAATTGTTGTAGTACGAAATTGGCATGAGAGCTGAACTAGAACATCTAAAAAAATTACACAAAGAAATCACAATAGCGTGATGCATCCATTGAACAAATCCACACGAGCCGTTACGAGGGTTCGAACCATCGACCGAGAGGTTCTCAAGTCCTTGTGGATTTGTTCATCACAAAATATGTTTCATAATTAGAATTCAAAAGACATGATAAAAGGAAAGATATTATATATATATATATATATATATATATATATATATATATATATATATATATATATATATATATATATATATATATATATATATATATATTTATTATTAAATATGACCGAAAAAGTAAGATTAATAATTCTAACACGAATTTTCTCGATCTTTCTTACGTTTCTTTTCACTGTTGATGGTAATTCAAAAATCAATTCTCCAAAATTAATTTTCATTTCTAGTCTGACGCGACACTTGAACGCGTTTCGTAAAACTTATTACATTTTCAAAGACTTTAGTTTACACACACACACACAACTTTAACTGAATAGAGCTTAAACATCTTCGAGTTTTTATACCTACATTTGGGTGAGGTGACATGTTACAATAGTTTTGGATGAGGTGAAAATAAACTTTTAACACACGACAGGACTCGAAACAATGGGTATTAAAGGTAGGTAACTGCAGAAAGCCTATTTTTATTGGCCCATGTTTCTTGATGCTTCTATATTGGAGCGGAGTCTTGAAGTGGGTAGAATATAGTTGTGCATTAATTGGCTGTTGATTGCTGGTATTGACTTCTTGATGTGTAGTGCCTCGCAGACGTCAAGCCACCTGCTATCGCTGTATCTATCGATGATTTCTGTGTTGTTTGCTAAGATTTCTCTGGTGATGGTTTGGTTGTGGGAAGAGACTATATGTTCCTTAATGGAGCCCTGTTGCTTATGCATCGTTAAACGCCTGGAAAGAGATGTTGTTGTCTTGCTTATATACTGAGTTTTTTTAGGCTTACAGTCCCCAAGAGGCCGAATTGAAAGCAAAGGTCAACAAATTGATCGAAACTGTGAACGCCAAGAAATCCGGACTCAACCTGCCAAAGATTATTGGGGAATATAAACCTGGATATGCGTATGGAAATGTCAAGACACACAAGCCTGGAAACCCACTTCGGCCAATCATCAGCCAAATACCCACACCCACGTACAAACTGACGAAACGACTCAACGGCTTGCTGACTCCTTATGTCCCTTGCGCCTTCAGCCTGAAGTCTCCAAAGGAATTTGTTGACTTACTGCGGGGAACACGGGCCACAGGGATAAGAGCCTCGTTGGACGTAGAATCACTGTTTACCAACGTACCTGTGGTTGAAACAATCGGGATGATAGCCGACAGAGTGTATCGTGATCCGGCCTGTACTTCTCTTGACATACGAGAAAATATTCTAAGGAAACTACTCCAAGCTTGTACTAAAGAGGCACCCTTCTTGAGCCCGGATGGACACATGTATAAGCAAGTAGATGGGGTCACCATGGGTTCTCCCCTAGGTGTCCTGTTTGCAAACTTCTACATGGGTACCATCGAGCAAAAAGTCTTAGTCGACATGAACTTGATACCGGCCATATACTGCAGGTATGTTGAAGACATTTTTACACAGATACCTGATGTCAGACATCTGCAGGAGCTGAAGGAGGCATTTGAGCAGAATTCTGTGTTGCGTTTCACTTACAAGATGGAGAAGGATGGGAAGCTGCCCTTTCTAGATGTAACAGTCATGGAAAGGAGCGGAGATTTCCACACTGCAGTCTACACTAAGGAAACAAACATAGGAATGTGCCTGAATGCCAACAGTGACTGCCCAGACAGGTACAAGAGGAGTGTTGTTAACGCTTATGTCGACCGTGCCCTCAGCCACAGCTCAGAATGGAAGCAAGTCGACGAAGAACTCTGTAGAGTAAGGCAGGTCCTAGTCAACAACGGCTTCTCCAATGGTTTCGTGGAAGACATCATAAGAAGGAAAGTGAAACGCCATGCAACCTCTGAAGAGACAACTAACACAACACCTATACCCCCTATTAGACTATTTTACAGGAACTTCTTTTCCACAGCCCATAAAACGGAGGAAAGGGTCCTGAAAGATATTGTCAGTAGAAACGTTATCCTTACAGACAAAAATCAGAAGATACAACTGACAATTTACTATAAAACCAAAAAAACGGCCAGCCTACTCATGAGAAACTCTCCAGACACAAAACAGAACGCTTTAAAAGAGACCAACGTCGTCTATGCCTTCAAATGCCCTCTTGGGGACTGTAAGCCTCAAAAAACTCAGTATATAGGCAAGACCACAACATTTCTTTCCAGGCGTTTATCGATGCATAAGCAACAGGGCTCCATTAAGGAACATATAGTCTCTTCCCACAACTAAACCATCACCAGAGAAATCTTAGCAAACAACATAGAAATCATCGATAGATACAGCGATAGCAGGCGGCTCGACGTCTGCGAGGCACTACACATCAAGAAGTCAACACCAGCAATCAACAGCCATTTAATGCACAACTATATTCTACCAACTTCAAGACTCCGCTCCAATATAGAAGCATCAAGAAATATGGGCCAATAGAAATATGCCTTCTGCAGTTACCTACTTTTAATACCTGTTTCATTGTTTCGTCTTCTGTCTTGTGTTAAAAGTTTATTTTCACCTCATCCAAAACTATTGTAACATGTCACTTCACCCAAAATGTAGGTATAAAAACTCGAAAGATGTTTAAGCTCTATTCAGTTAAAGTTGTGTGTGTTTGTGTAAACTAAAGTCTTTGAAAATGTAATAAGATTTACAAAACGCGCTCAAGTGTCGCGTCAGACTAGAAATAAAAATGAATTTTGGAGAATTGATCTTTGAATTACCATCAACAGTGAAAAGAAACGCAAGAAAGATCGAGAAAATTCGTGTTAGAATTATTAATCTTACTTTTTCGATCATATTTAATAATATATATATATATATATATATATATATATATATATATATATATATTTATATATATATATATATATATATATATATATATATATGTATATATATATATATATATATATGTATATATGTAAACTTCTTATATATACATATATATACATATATATATATATATATATATATATATATATATATATATATATATATATATGTGTGTATATATATGTATATATATATATATATATATATATATATATATATATATAAATATGTATATATATGTATATATATGTATATATAAGTTTACATATATACATATATATACATATATATATATATATATATATATATATATATATATATATATATATATATATATATATATATATATATATACATATATATATATATATATATATATATATATATATATATATATATATATATATATATATATATATATATATATATATATATATATATATATATATATATATATATATATATATATATATATATATATATATATATATATATATATATATATGTCGTACCTAGTAGCCAGAACGCATTTCTAGGCTTTTACAACACCCCCAATAATTTTATTGGGGGTGTTGTGGTTTCACCCCCAATAAAATTATATTACAAATCAACCATGCACAGTGAACATATAAAAGAGGAAAGACTAATGAAAGAAATAATCCGTAAAGGAGTAAAAAGCACTACTCCTAACCAAAACATAAACCTGATAATATTCTACAAAACCAAGAAGACTTCCGAACTCCTTATCAAAAACAGCCCGAAGCCGACGGAGAACCCTCTACAGCAGTCAAGCGTTGTATACATGTACACTTGCCCCCACGAAGGATGTAACCTTCAATGTAAGTACATAGGTATGACGTCGACCAAGCTGACGAGGCGTTTGACATGCCATCTTCAATCTGGTGCCCCTAGGAATCACATGAGACAAGCCCATGACATTACTCTAACAAGAGAAATGTTGAACAAAAATACTTGCATAATAGACAAAACCCAAGATTCAAGAAGATTACAAATTCTTGAGGCAATTCACATAAGAATAGAGCGACCTACCATGAACACCCAAATCACGGAACTATTTACTCTACCCACCATGAGAGTAAGGACAAGACAAGAACATATCGATGCCAACACAGAAGACAATGTCCAACATAACAGGCCAATTACACTGGATTAATCTTTGTGTTTGGATAGGAGATGCCTCGTATGGGCCAATAAGCCTTCTGCAGCCCCTATGTTTATCCCTTATGTATCCCCCCATGTTTTTCACCTTCATTGTATTATCACCTGACCTAATGCGGGTATAAAATCAACTAGTATTGTAAGATCTGTTCACTTGAGAATGAACCATGGAGGTTCGAAACGTCGTGCAAATTGTACAAATAAGTGTAATACACTCTATAGTAAATCACTTCTTTTCTTCACCTTAAAAGTACGAAAATGAGTTTTGGAGAACTCCTATTCCAATTAAGCCCTGATGCTAAGAAAATAGTTAGAGGGATAGAAGCCCTAAACCAGAAAATAATAAATACAGAATATGCGGTCATATTCAATGAAACATGTTTGAAAGAAAACCTGCTGCCAGTATACACCAATATATATATATATATATATATATATATATATATATATATATATATATATATATATATATATATATATATATATATATATATATATATATATATATATATACATATATATATACATATATATATACATATATATATATATATATATATATATATATATATATATATATATATATATATATATATATATATATATATATATATATATATATATATATATATATATATGACAATGTCAAACCACGGAGGAAAATGAAACAGGAATTTCCTTAAGTACTTTCGTATATTAAATATATCTTCAGAAGGAATATGTATTCCTTCTGAAGATGTATTTAATATACGAAAGTACTTAAGGAAATTCCTGTTTCATTTTCCTCCGTGGTCTGACATTGTCACATTCTTAATCACGTGTTTATTTTCGTGATATACACACACACACATATATATATATATATATATATATATATATATATATATATATATATATATATATATATATATATATATATATATATATATATATATATATATATATTATAAATTGTGAGGGTACCACCTCTGGTGCCAATGTGGGGACCCATAGCCTCGGAGAGGAAAATAAAAAGTATTCAGAGGAGACCTTGTGGTTTCTCACTGAACACTAATATTATCTTCTCCTACCACCCCCATTCTTTTGTATGTACACATATATATTTACTTTATTTGTACTTTGTTACAAAAAAGGAGAAACATATGGGCTACAAAGATGGTTATCATAGGTTGTCGAGTTCCTCCAGCTCCTCAGATGGCGGGCAGGAACCCTGGATGCAGTGCGCATTTCCCCTCTGTATCGCCACGCTGAGGCGCTGGAAAAGAAAGCTTGCAGCTCTTGGGTCCCTTGTTGTTTCAATGAGCCTAGAACCCAGTTCCTTCAAAAAACTGGTAACACTTTTACCCCAGGCGCCGAGTGTCTCAGAAGCAATGGGGACAAAATTGTAGTTGTGATCCAGTTCTCTATACTTACGGGATTTGGCTGCTTCCCTGTGGGTGGCAGCGCAACCTGGTTGTGCAACACTGAGGTTAATGTAGGTGTTAGCCAGGGTTGATACACATGTGTAGTCCCATACCAACTGCTTGCCATTCTTCCAGGGGTTCACTGTGATACCATCCGGGCGACCAATAAGAGCATCAGAGTTACGAGGCGTTAAGTAACGGGGCTATCTTTCAGCTGGGCATCCAGCTGTGGTGAGGCTCTTCTTGATGATGTCGTTAACTTCAATGTGCCTCGAGTGCCATTCCCCTGTGCTTTGGCAGAGTAGGCCATGGTGGCCGTACCTGTCAGCCACCACCTCGCCGCAAATACACCTATATCAGGGTTGGATTGGGGCAGCATGGCGGAGGGCCACAGCAATTCGGAGGGCGTGTGGTGTGAGACGCGTGCCAGTTGCCGACATTGGGGTTGCTAACAGGAAATCCTCTGCATGTGGTGCTGCTACTGCTGTGAGGCGAGCAATGTCGTGTTGTGTTGTTGCAGCACCCAGGCACTCTGCAGCAACTTGGTCTACAATGGGGCCATCCCAGCTAGATTGCTTGTGGGCTTTTGTGGATGGTGGTTGAGGTGATGGGCCTGCACGAGAGGCCCACTCTGTGGCACAGCGTGTAAAATTGGGATCATGTACACCTGCCAGCTGATGTAAGTGGGCAGGTAGAATTTCCTTCACAAGGTCGTCGGATGCTGATAAGGAGGACAGGAAGGCTGGAACAGCGATTTGCGTTGCTGTTCGAACTCCGAGGCCCCCAAGTCTTACGGGAAGAGAGGCTTGTTTCCACTGTAGGTCATCGAGAGAGAGGTTAAGGGCTTTTTCTAGCATTGATTTCAGTAACCGGTCATACTCACTTAGTTTTTGGCTACTGTAAGATGGTGAACACCTCAGAAAGTAGGTTAACCTAGGGAGGGACAGACATCTGGTGATGAGGTAGAGTGCATCATGAGCATCAATATCCTCAATCCTCCCATCCATCCTCTTAAGGTCGGCGATTTTCTTATCAAGGACCTCATCGATGGCTTTCAACCCCAGGGGAGCTCCTAGGAGTGTGCTGTCTTCAGGTTTAGTTTTATGGATATTTGGCAGAAGACCCTCTATTCTCTCTACGATGCCCTGGTTGGAACATATTATTTCACATTTAGAAGGGTTCAGGGTGAGGCCTAAAACTGCACCTTGCTCCTGGATTTTTCTCATGTCCTCCAGGAGGGAGTCTTGCGAACCAGCTAGGGTACCATCATCCAAGAACCAGATGTTAAGCTCGCTGGACAGGACCTCTGTGACTTGTTTGATGACTAAGTAGAAAAGGAGAGCAGCAAGGGGGTCACCCTGTTGGACGCCTTCTCGCGAGTCAATTTCATGTTCGCCAAAAAGTAGCTTAAGATTCATACTGTAGCATGAATGTACAAAAGGGTAGAGGAAAGGGAAATGACTATGAACCGCACGGAGTACAGCATCCCTCCGCACCAAATTGAAGGCATTTTTTAAATTTAGCTTGATAAGGGCCTTTTCGTTTGTGATGTTGGCGATGAAGGCTCGAGCTGCATGGGCTGCCGCATCACACCCTTGTGGAATGCCAAACCCGAGCTGTTTTGGCTTCAGAATGTTGGCCGCTGCATCACTAACTGTTCTTGCAGCTGCCTTTGCGACGAGACGCCGGAGAGAATTGCCCACAGCTATTGGCCTGATCCCTCCATCCTTTTTCTTTAGAGCACAGAGAGATGCTCCAAAAAAGATAGGTCTTATGGACGCTGGTATGTTGCCAGCTAGACATGTGTTGGTGAATCTGGTTAGTTGCACCAAGAGGTTCTTTGCAATGTCACCCAGTGCAGGGTTGAGCATTTGCTTGAGGTGGTTGGGTTTTAGTCCTGTGAACCCACCTGCTGATCCTGTAGGGAAGGACATGGCTGCTTTATGGACCACAGATTCAGCCACCCAGAGAGGTTATGCTCCGGTAGCCCCCACTTGTACAATGTCGTCCTCACGCGGAGCCCTGGGTGGGTGTTTCTCCCTTAGGGCTTGAGCTGTTGCGGCATCTCTGTCGGCAATTGAGTCCTCACTGGTGATGACTCGTATTGCGCCAATAGTGTTTCCTTCTTCTATTTTCTTGGTGACTGATGTTCTGATTTTTGATGTCTCGGATATGCCATTGTTGCTCTTCCTGCCGTGGGTGTTTCTCGCGCGAGTGGGAACGCGCACCTGGTTGTCCTCCCTGGGAAAATCATTTATAGCTTTGATGACTGAGGCAGCTAAGGTTTTGTCTCTCCTTGCAGGGGTGGCTAGACATATGTTGCCAAACATTAGGAGGTTGTGCCATGCTTGGGTCGTTCCAGGAGAGTCGTTGACCTACCTCAGGAGGGCAGATAATTTGGCTGCTGCATGGAGGCGGGCTGCTTTAGGGATGTGTTGCAAGGTTCTGGCCGATGTTGCTTTGATAGCTTCTAATAAATTTTCTGTGGGAATGAAGGTCTGGGAGGTGTTTTGCCTTACGGGCGGTGTAGGCTGTTGATTGGTGTTCTCCCTTGGAGGGCGCCCAGAACCCAAACCTGGCTCCGTTGTTGGAATGAAAGCGCACATTATCGTCCCTCAACCGGATATAGCATACCCTGTCACACGTCTGACATCTACCTTGTCTACCCCTGCTTGATGGCTCATCTTGTCTTGGAGAAGCCTGGCTATCTGTTGAGAGCTGCGACATGGGCGGGCGCTGGGCGGGCGCTGGGCGAGAGGGTGGACGGCGGGTGGAGACTGGAGGGTGGGCGGCGGTTGGAGGCTGGTGGGATGATCAACTGGCCGTGGCACTTACTACTCAGATGAGTGGTAATACATATACCACCTCTATACAAAGTGTGGGTATACACCCACTACACAATATGTGGGTATACATTGGGTGGGTGGGTGGCGTAGACACACATGGGAGCCTCCCGGCTTCTATGGGCGGGTGGCAAGGTGGCCTCGTGGGTGGGGAGGCGACGTGGTGGGGTGGGGAAGGAGGGGGAGAGCAGGTACTTCCCGGCCTGGGGGCTGGGTGGGGGCGGGGGTCAGGGCGACACTAATACTGGTATAATTCCCCCGTATATCACTGCACAATAATGAATGAATCACACACGTGTAATCTGACTCACTGCACGTGTGGTGTACTCACAATATGATAGATATGGTGCGCCAATTATCGCTGACAACGTAACTTGTTCAACAAAACTTTCATAAAAGAAAAACACAAAACACTATTTGGCACACGCGTAACCCCCACCTCTCTCTCCTGACCACACAACACCCCTCACTCACCCCCACCTCCCCTCACTATGGAAGGCCTGCAGGGTCCATCCTGGCCCCTCACTCCAGCCTCCATGACTCCACACTGCCAACCCACCTGTTTTGAAAAGTTTTCACATAGATGGTACACAGTAGGCACTTCAGGCCACTTCCACGTCTGCTTCGTGTATTCACGGTGAATATGGTTGAGTCGTGGTACGGTGAGGCCAAGATGTCTCAGGGTAATGGCTCCTCCGCCACACGTCCGTCCACTAGGCCTCTCGCTGTTATATATATATATATATATATATATATATATATATATATATATGTGACTGAAAACTCACACCCCAGAAGTGACTCGAACCAATACTCCCAGGAGCAACGCAACTGGTAACTACAGGACGCCTAAATCCGTTTGACCATCACGATCGGACATAAGGAAGTGATAGCCGAAGCTATTTGAGCCTCTTCCCCGCCGGCAATCGGATGGTAATCTTGGGCATAGCATTTTATCAAATCACCTCATTCTTTGGGGCACACGTGAGGAACACAAATGCGAACAAGCCTGAATGGTCCCCAGGACTCTATGCGACTGAAAACTCAACCCCAGAAATGACTCGAACCCATACTCCCAGGAGCAACACAACTAGTAACTACAGGACGCCTTAATCTGCTTGACCATCATGACCGGACATAAGGAAGTGATAGCCGAAGCTATTTGAGTCACTTCCCCGCCGGCACTCGGATGGTAATCTTGGGCATAGCATTTTATCAAATCACCTCATTCTTTGGGGCACACGTGAGGAACACTAATACGAACAAGCCTGAATGGTCCCCAGGACTATATGCGACTGAAAACTCACACCCCAGAAGTGACTCGAACCCATACTCCCAGGAGCAACGCAACTGGTAACTACAGGACGCCTTAATCCGCTTGACCATCATGACCGGACATAAGGAAGTGATAGCCGAAGCGATTATATATGTATATATATATATATATATATATATATATATATATATATATATATATATATATATATATATATATATGTATATATATAACTGAAAACTCACACCCCAGAAGTGACTCGAACCCATACTCCCACAACTGGTATGTACAGGGACGCCTTAATCCGCTTGACCATCACGACCGGACATAAGGAAGTGATAGCCGAGGCTATTTGAACCACTTCCCCGCCGGCACTCGGATGGTAATCTTGGGCATAGCATTTTATCAAATCACCTCATTGTTTGGGGCACACGTGAGGAACACAAATGCAAACAAGCCTGAATGGTCCCCAGGACTATATACAACTGAAAACTCACACCCCAGAAGTGACTCGAACCCATACTCCCACAACTGGTATGTACAGGGACGCCTTAATCCGCTTGACCATCACGACCGGACATAAGGAAGTGATAGCCGAGGCTATTTGAACCACTTCCCCGCCGGCACTCGGATGGTAATCTTGGGCATAGCATTTTATCAAATCACCTCATTCTTTGGGGCACACGTGAGGAACACAAATGCAAACAAGCCTGAATGGTCCCCAGGACTATATACAACTGAAAACTCACACCCCAGAAGTGACTCGAACCCATACTCCCACAACTGGTATGTACAGGGACGCCTTAATCCGCTTGACCATCACGACCGGACATAAGGAAGTGATAGCCGAGGCTATTTGAACCACTTCCCCGCCGGCACTCGGATGGTAATCTTGGGCATAGCATTTTATCAAATCACCTCATTCTTATAGGTGATTTATAGGTGATTATATAGTCCTGGGGACCATTCAGGCTTGTTTGCATTTGTGTTCCTCACGTGTGCCCCAAAGAATGAGGTGATTTGATAAAATGCTATGCCCAAGATTACCATCCGAGTGCCGGCGGGGAAGTGGTTCAAATAGCCTCGGCTATCACTTCCTTATGTCCGGTCGTGATGGTCAAGCGGATTAAGGCGTCCCTGTACATACCAGTTGTGGGAGTATGGGTTCGAGTCACTTCTGGGGTGTGAGTTTTCAGTTGTATATAGTCCTGGGGACCATTCAGGCTTGTTTGCATTTGTGTTCCTCACGTGTGCCCCAAAGAATGAGGTGATTTGATAAAATGCTATGCCCAAGATTACCATCCGAGTGCCGGCGGGGAAGTGGTTCAAATAGCCTCGGCTATCACTTCCTTATGTCCGGTCGTGATGGTCAAGCGGATTAAGGCGTCCCTGTACATACCAGTTGTGGGAGTATGGGTTCGAGTCACTTCTGGGGTGTGAGTTTTCAGTTGTATATAGTCCTGGGGACCATTCAGGCTTGTTTGCATTTGTGTTCCTCACGTGTGCCCCAAAGAATGAGGTGATTTGATAAAATGCTATGCCCAAGATTACCATCCGAGTGCCGGCGGGGAAGTGGTTCAAATAGCCTCGGCTATCACTTCCTTATGTCCGGTCGTGATGGTCAAGCGGATTAAGGCGTCCCTGTACATACCAGTTGTGGGAGTATGGGTTCGAGTCACTTCTGGGGTGTGAGTTTTCAGTTGTATATAGTCCTGGGGACCATTCAGGCTTGTTTGCATGTATATATATATATATATATATATATATATATATATATATATATATATATATATATATATATATATGTCGTACCTAGTAGCCAGAACTCACTTCTCAGCCTACTATGCAAGGCCCGATTTGCCTAATAAGCCAAGTTTTCATGAATTAATGTTTTTTCATCTACCTAACCTACCTAACCTAACCTAACCTAGCTTTTTTTGGCTACCTAACCTAACCTTACCTATATATATAGGTTAGGTTAGGTTAGGTAGGGTTGGTTAGGTTCGTTCATATATCTACGTTAATTTTAACTCCAATAAAAAAAAATTGACCTCATACATAGTGAAAAGGGTAGCTTTATCATTTCATAAGAAAAAAATTAGAGAAAATATATTAATTCATGAAAACTTGGCTTATTAGGCAAATCGGGCCTTGCATTGTAGGCTGAAAAGTGAGTTCTGGCTACTAGGTACGACATATATATATATATATATATATATATATATATATATATATATATATATATATATATATATGTCGTACCTAGTAGCCAGAACGCACTTTTCAACCTACTATGCAAGGCCCAATTTGCCTAATAAGCCAAGTTTTCCTGAATTAATATATTTTCTCTAATTTTTTTTCTTGTGAAATGATAAACCTACCCATTTCCATATGTATGAGATCAATTTAATTTTATTGGAGTTAAAATTAACGTAGATATATGACCGAACCTAACCAACCCTACCTAACCTAACCTATCCTATATTTATAGGTAAGGTTAGGTTAGGTAGCCAAAAAAAGCTAGGTTAGGTTAGGTTAGGTAGGTTAGGTAGACGAAAAAACATTAATTCATGAAAACTTGGCTTATTAGGCAAATCGGGCCTTGAATAGTAGGCTGAGAAGTGCGTTCTGGCTATTAGGTACGACATATATATATATATATATATATATATATATATATATATATATATATATAGGGGGTACCATCTCTGGTGCAATTGTAGGGACCCACAGCCTCAGAGAAGGGAACACAGAGCATTCAGTGAAAAACTTGCCATTTAACTCTGAATACGTAAGAGTGTTCGCTTCTCCTACCACCCCCCTTTTTTTTATTGTGTACAATTTATTATGCAAGGTTATACAGTTACATATTTGAATTTATAAAAAAAATGAACAATAAGAGGACACACAAAAAAGTTCGTTTCCTAGTGTTACGAACCCGGATCCAGCGTCCGTGCCTGGAGCAGTGACAAACACGCCATCTGTGGGTCAGCTCCCGAAACCCCCGCCAAACGAACGACGACACCTAGTGAGGACAGCGTGTACTGGCCTCGAGGACCAGTTTCCAGTCTGGTTCAGCGCTCAACACCGCCGCTCCTGACCTCTGGTGAGGTGGTGCTCCGACGACAGCGCCATCTATGGAGTGGATATGTCGGGCGTTTGTATCTGAGCCTGTGAGTGTGGTGTTTTAGTGTCCCTGTTATTGATGACGTGTCTGCTTACAGAGCCGACCTGGGACCACTGTGTTGAAGGTGGAGTGAGTCTACCCGAGGCAGCCAGTCTCCATACTGTGAAGTTTGCTGCAGCTGATGTGACGTCGTCCCCCCGGAAGAACACTGTGGTGTGTTAAGCCTGCCAGTGGAGTGGCAGTGAAAGGATTTACCCGGGACCGACGGTTGGAGACGATAATCCACTGGGGTATTGAGGACAGGAGGGTGATTGGTGATATCACACGAGACTCCTGTCTAGGGCGTACCCTTTTTATCGTTCGTGGAGTGGCCGTACCAGCCTTGGTGGCTCAGTACCTGCCAGCAGACCTGCTGGACGTGTGGTTGACGGCCTCCACGACGGTGCCCCCAGTGAACCTGTGTTGTGGCTGACCTGTGGCCAGGGTAGGCTCGGCGTTCTCAGAGGACACGTCTTAAGGCCACGAAGAAAGCACCAAGGAATCGGCACCGAAAGTGGTGTGGCACCAGAGTCTTCAGCAGAAGACTACAGTGAATAATCCCCTTGCATAGCATTAATACCCCTCCCCCTGTGTACTCCTTTTATATAATATTTATTTATTGGTGGTGGTCAATATATTATATTAAGTTCTTACCTTTCTTTCCCTACTCCCTTTAAGTTACTTGCGTCACGGATCTCATCCCTTGATAGCCTCTACTGGCTTGGGGCCGGATATATATCTTCCTCTAACTACATCAGAGTAAGAACCCCGTTGCGTCCCGAGAGGGCCGTAACACCTAGAGGCTGTAGATTTCCTCGAACTCCTCCGACGCTGGGCAGGAACCGAGGGTGCAGCGAGCATTCCCCCTCTGGATTGCGACACTGAGGCGCTGAAAGAGAAAACTTGCTGCTCTAGGGTCTCTTGTGGTGTCAATGAGCTTGGAACCAAGATCCTTAAGAAACCTTCTTGCACTCTCTTCCCATGGGCCTAGGGTCTCAGACCCTATTGGAACGAAGTTGTACCGATGATCTAATTGCCTGTACTTGGCTGACTTGTCTCTTTCTCTGTGTGTCGCCGCGGCTCCAGCTGTGCCGGCAGAGAGGTTGATGTATGTGGTTGCTAGGGTGGATACACAAGTATAGTCCCATGCCAACTGTCTGCCACCCTTCCACGGTCGCAGTGTGATTCCGTCTGGTCGGCCGGCCACGCTAACAGAGTCACGGTTCAGTAAGTTGCGGGGCTCTCTCTCCCCGGACACTGAGCAGAGGCAAGGCTTCTTTTAATGATGTCATTGACTTCGTCGTGTCTAGTGTGCCAACCACCAGATTTTCCACAGTGCAGGCCATGCAATCCATATTCGTCAGCATCTGCCTCGCCGCAAATACACCTATGAACAGTGTGGATAGGGGCAGCAAGACGGAGAGCAACTGCAATACGGAGCTCCTGGGGATCAAGACGTGTGCCTGTCGCAGACATTGGGACTGCCAAAAGGAAGTCCACTGCATGGGGAGCCTGCACAGCTGTGAGGCGTGCACGATCACTGGGGGTTGTTGCTGCCTGCAACAAAGCTGTGGCTTCTTTGTCAACAACGGGGCTGTCCCAACTGGATTGTTTCTTGGCTTTCGGCATGGCTGGTCTGAGTGCTGGGTCTGCCATGGCACCCCATTTCGTGTCGCATTCCGTGTAGTGGGAGTCCTGTATCCCCGCTACATCACTCAGGGTGTCAGGTAGAATTTCCTTAACCAGGTCATCTGATGCTGAGGAGGAAGACAGGATGGCTGGAACAGCAATTTGGGTAGCAGTGCGGACACCCAAGCCACCGAGCCTAACAGGAAGAGTGGCTTGTTTCCACTGGCATTCGTTGAGGGAGAGGTTAACAACTTTTACCAGCATGGTCTTCAGTAAGAGGTCATACTCTTCAAGCTTTCGGCTGTCGTAAGATGGGGCGCACCTCAGAAAGTAGGTTAGCCTCGGAAGGGATACGCATTTGGTGAGGAGATAAAAAGCATCGTGGGTGTTGATGTCACCTATTCTGTCTTCCATCCTCCTTCCATATATATATATATATATATATATATATATATATATATATATATATATATATATATATATATATATATATATATATATGTGTCGTACCTAGTAGCCAGAACGCACTTCTCAGCCTACTATGCAAGGCCCGATTTGCCTAATAAGCCAAGTTTTCATGAATTAATTGTTTTTCGACTACCTAACCTAACCTAACCTAACTTTTTCGGCTACATAACCCAACCTAACATATAGAGATAGGTTAGGTTAGGTTAGGTAGGGTTGGTTAGGTTCGGTCATATATTTACGTTAATTTTAACTCCAATGAAAAAAAATTGACCTCATACATAATGAAATGGGTAGCTTTATCATTTCATAAGAAAAAATTTAGAGAAAATATATTAATTCAGAAAAACTTGGCTTATTAGGCAAATCGGGCCTTGCATAGTAGGCTGAGAAGTGCGTTCTGGCTACTAGGTACGACACATATATATATATATATATATATATATATATATATATATATATATATATATATATATATATATATATATATATATGTCGTACCTAGTAGCCAGAACGCACTTCTCGGCCTACTATGCAAGGCCCGATTTGCCTAATAAGCCAAGTTTTCCTGAATTATTATATTTTCTCAATTTTTTTTCTTATGAGAAGATAAAGCTACCCATTACATTATGTATGAGGTCAATATTTTTTTATTGGACTTAAAATTAACGTAGATATATGACCAAACCTAACCAACCCTACCTAACCTAACCTAACCTATCTTTTTAGGTTAGGTTAGGTTAGGTAGCCGAAAAAGTTAGGTTAGGTTTGGTTAGGTAGGTTAGGTAGTCGAAAAACAATTAATTCATGAAAACTTGGTTTATTAGGCAAATCGGGCCTTGCATAGTAGGCAGAGAAGTGCGTTCTGGCTACTAGGTACGACATATATATATATATATATATATATATATATATATATATATATATATATATATATATATATACGCCCGATTTGCTTAATAAGCCAAGTTTTCCTGAATTAATATATTTTCCCTAATTTTTGTCTTATGAAATGATAAAGCTACCCATTTCATCATGTATGAGGTCAATTTTTATTTATTGAAGTTAAAATTAATGTAGATATATGACCGAACCTAACCAACCCTACCTAACCTAACCTAACCTATCTTTATAGGTTAGGTTAGGTTAGGTAGCAGAAAAAGTTAGGTTAGGTTAGGTTAGGTAGGTTAGGTAGTCGAAAAAACATTAATTCATGAAAATTTGGCTTATTAGGCAAATCGGGCGTTGCATAGTAGGCTGAGAAGTGCGTTCTGGCTACTAGGTACGACATATATATATATATGTCGTACCTAGTAGCCAGAACGCACTTCTCGGCCAACTATGCAAGGCGCGATTTGCCTATTAAGCCAAGTTTTTCTGAATTAATATCTTTTCTCTAATTTTTTTCTTATGAAATGATAAAGCTACCCATTTCATTATGTATGAGGTAATTTTTTTTTATTGGAGTTAAAATTAACGTAGATATATGACCGAACCTAACCAACCCTACCTAACCTAACCTAACCTATCTTTATAGGTTAGGTTAGGTTAGGTAGCCGAAAAAGTTAGGTTAGGTTAGGTTAGGTAGGTTAGGTAATCGAAAAAACATTAATTCATGAAAACTTGGCTTATTAGGCAAATTGGGCCTTGCATAGTAGGCTGAGAAGTGCGTTCTGGCTACTAGGTACGACATATATATATATATATATATATATATATATATATATATATATATATATATATATATATATATATATATATATATATAAATATATATATATATATATATATATATATAAATATATATATATATATATATAAATATATATATAAATATATATATATATATATAAATATATATATAAATATATATATATATATATATATATATATATATATATATATATATATATATAAATATATATATGTCGTACCTAATAGCCAGAACGCACTTCTCAGCCTACTATTCAAGGCCCGATTTGCCTAATAAGCCAAGTTTTCATGAATTAATGTTTTTTCGTCTACCTAACCTACCTAACCTAACCTAACCTAGCTTTTTTTGGCTACCTAACCTAACCTTACACATAAATATAGGTTAGGTTAGGTTAGGTAGGGTTGGTTAGGTTCGGTCATATATCTACGTTAATTTTAACTCCAATAAAAAAAAATTGACCTCATACATAGAGAAAAGGGTTGCTTTATCATTTCATGAGAAAAAAATTATAGTAAATATATTAATTCAGGAAAACTTGGCTTATTAGGCAAATCGGGCCTTGAATAGTAGGCTGAGAAGTGAGTTCTGGCTACTAGGTACGACATATATATATATATATATATATATATATATATATATATATATATATATATATATATATATATATATATAAATATATATATATATAAATAAATATATATATATATAAATAAATATATATATATATAAATAAATATATATATATATAAATAAATATATATATATATAAATAAATATATATATATATATATATATAAATATATATATATATATATAAATATATATATAAATATATATATATATATATATATATATATATAAATATATATATAAATATATATATATATATATATATATAAATATATATATAAATATATATATATATATATATATAAATATATATATAAATATATATATAAATATATATATATATATATATATATATATATATATATATATATATATATATATATATATATATATATATATATATATATATATATATAAATATATATATAAATATATATATAAATATATATATAAATATATATATATATATATATATATATATATATATATATATATATATATATATATATATATATATATATATATATATATATATATATATATATATATATATATATATATATATATATATATAAGGGACCTGGAGCTTGGCAATTACGAGAGAGAGAGAGAGGGAAGCTTAAAGAGGAGAGATGAGACAGTACTGATTGAGAGAGAAGATGCAGTGGAATGACATGCTAGATATAGATATGATATGATGGCTGCAGATGATATAACGTGATATGATCCTGCGATACCCGGGTTGGAAAGATTTGTTTACAAGAGATGAAGAGAACGCGTAGTGAGAATACGGTGATACGGCGATGAGGATGGTCGAGCGTAGAGTAGATAGCCCACAGTGTTGACAGTTGTGTACAGTGAAGATGGTTAATTTGATGAAGTAGTTATGATGGTTACAGTGACGAAGATAGGGAGTAGTGACGGTGTAGTTGGCTTCACCCGAACAAAGCCGGTTACCGCATCTGGTAATACATTCATGTAAGATGCCCAAAGATCAAGTTTAAAATCAAAGCAATAAAATAACACAATGGAGCATAAGACGTGGTTAAATATATGTAAAACTTCCCAGTGGACAATAGACAATAAGAAACAACGTCATTATCATCCCCAACTCATGATTTGTCAGTCAACTTTTCAAATACAAACAGGATTGCTTGACCAAACACTGAAATTACCGAGGTAACTGGCCATGACCTTACCGATCAAGACTTTCCAGACACATCAAGCCCTGGGCTTACTAAGCTGATTGATGAATAGAACTCTCAAACGTCATGTAAAGTGTGATAGCTTATGTTGTCTTCTCTTTTATTTCTCTTACTTGTAACTAATAAGAAGTTGAAATAGACCAAAAGGTGAAATAACCCAAAAGTTGAAATAGACCAGTTTCTGCTTAAGTTATAAGTTGATTGATTGACTGGAATCAATGGGAGAACAATTTCTCCTATTATGTATAAATGTCCCATGATGTATATAGTCCTCTTGGTGGATGGGTTGAATTTATTCAACCTGAAATTATATTTTCCCCGTAATTGTTTTAATAATTCCATCAAAGACAAAAAACTCTGTGATGAGCGAGTCTGATTAAAAAAAAACAGTATAACACTGTTAGCGGGATGGGTTGTTCACGTATGATCAAAACAAGACCATTCCACCGTGAATCCTTTGCTTCAAATGGAGATGAGAACATTATCCCAGGCATATATAAGGATCAACACAGCCCAGGAAACAAGGATAATCACAAAGCCGAACACGAAACAATGGATAATTCTAAAATAAGATTAACTTGAATAAATACGTGTTGGAAAATTATAATAGATGTCGGACTAGTGAGCTGCTTCGCGTGTTCATTTGATATCTATTTGTGGGTTAAGTTAATTTGGAATAAATATTAGCTTCTTATTTTGCGCCAATAGGCCTACTTCTCTCTATTCTTAAGATTTAGGCCTCACATTATTCTTTATGACAGTGATTATAATTGGTAGGTGATAAGACTCACGTATATATACATTTAGATGTAAATTGAACTACATTTGTGAGTCCTGTAAACGGAAAATCTGGATGTAAATGTTTTATGACGTTTCATCACGTTTTTATTGATTCCGTCCCTCGAACCAGCGTCACCGGATCAACACCTGTATCATCACACAGTACACCGTATTTTAAGGTCAAAAGCCAGGACTGTCAAATAGTGAGGTCTTGAAAGTGTATAGTGACTCACCATTTCTATGTGTGGTCAATAGGGGTAGGTTTTAGCACATCATTTTTTATTCGTTGAGACAATTGGAGAGGACGAGGCTGGCCCAACTTTATGTTGCTGATATATTTTCCCAGGTTTGGACAATAGTCTGCTTGATCCATGCTTCAGGATATTTTCCGTTTGCTCCTATTATCATTTTTTTCATGTTTCTTTTATTCAATATGGCCTTTTCATCTTAAATAAATAGCGTAAACGGTAAAAGGGGAGCAGGTGAATGAGACAAAGAGGGAAATGAAGAGCATATACGTTCTCCTCGAAGGACGCCCAGATGGCGACTGATCACACACAAATATGTGGCCGCTATCTCAAGCAGGATTACCACTGAACACAACATAAATAACTTTACAATAACGACAAAAATAAAAGAAAACGGGAAATTTTTCAATATAGAAAACAATGTGCAAAAATTTTACTCGGGAAAGTTCTACCAAATTATGATTTTTACTCATAACAAAAGGTATAATTATAGTCGTTTTATTTGTTTTAATTTGAGAATCTTGCCCCCCAAAAAATTATATGTATTTTTTTTTTTAGGGGAATGTATTTAATTTTGATTGGTTAACACTATTTTCGACCCAATTTCTGTTGGTACGACGGTGCAAACGCCTTAATTATAGATGAGGATAATACATACATATGTATACATACAACTTAATAATTTATTGAATAGAAATACTCACAAAACACCCGAACAATTATGAAAGCAATTTCTAGCCTGCAATTGTTAAGCTTGGACTAAAACAAGAAGAACACCTCAGGTATGCACTCACTCACACACACCCCAAACTGTTAAGACAAATTAGGACTGGAAAATCCCTACTACTACTTAAGAGGAAAGGAGACAACTTTGGTTTCCAATAGTAGTCGTCATCGTTGGGTTGTCTCCCAGTTTTCTTGAGAAAATATTAGATTAATGTCCTTCTGGTTTAGGGCGTAGAGGACAAACTCTTGCATTAATGTTGCCATCAACATCGTTGTTGGTGTTGTCCTCCGGTCTGGTGATGTATTAACTGTTTATTAGTAAATAATAATAGTAGATAATCTATCTACTTCCTCGGAGTAGACTAAAACTTTAGTAGCGTATAGGTGTTAGACTCTATAGGCTAAATTCTGCAATGTATGATCACAATTGTAATCGTTTGTATTTTACCTTAAAAATGCGTCTAACAAATGTAAATTTTATCTGCCTTTCTTACACGCAATTAAATGTTTAGAAGTGCTGCGTCTAACTTCTAATAAATTGTTTTATTTGCTTAGCTAACGATTTCTAGAAATTTTGCTACATTAAGATCACAACAAAATACATTATACTAGTTATATTTTATGAATTCTGCCTAAAACATATACACATTTTTAAATTGTATATATATATATATATATATATATATATATATATATATATATATATATATATATATATATATATATATATATATGTCGTACCTAGTAGCCAGAACGCACTTCTCAGCCTACTATGCATGGCCCGATTTGCCTAATAAGCCAAGTTTTCCTGAAGTAATATATTTTCTCTAATTTTTTTCTTATGAAATGATAAAGCTACCCATTTCATTCTATATGAGGTCAATTTTTTTTATTGGAGTTAAAATTAACGTAGATATATGACCGAACCTAACCAACCCTACCTAACCTAACCTAACCTATCTTTATAGGTTAGGTTAAGTTAGGTAGCCGAAAAAGTTAGGTTAGGTAAGGTTAGGTAGGTTAGGTAGTCGAAAAACAAATAATTCGTGAAAACTTGGCTTATTAGGCAAATCGGGCCTTGTATAGTAGGCTGAGAAGTGCGTTCTGGCTACTAGGTACGACATATATATATATATATATATATATATATATATATATATATATATATATATATATATATATATATATATATATATATATATATATATATATATATATATATATATATATATATATATATATATATATATATATATATATATATATTTATATATATACATACATACATTCGCTGCTTCAATATATTTCATGACTTGATTCAAGTAAGGTATTTTTTAACAATTGGGTAAAGATTATTTGTTTCTTATATTCATATATTTCTTGTGTATTAGAGCTCTGAGAATTTCTCTGATGTTAATTGATTATGTTTATCAGTAGTATTCAGGATTGAGCCCTTTTCTCTTTTGTAATATCTCTCAACACGCCATCTCTTTACATACTGTTTTTAATACACTATCTCTCACCACACTGTCTTCTTCTACACTGTATCTCTTCACACTGTCTCACACAACACTCTCTCTCTCCCCATCTGTCTCTCACACACATCACAATGTCTCTCACCGAAGCTTGCACCACTGCAGGAGACCCCCCCCCCCCCTCCCCCACCACCAAAGCCATTAGCAACAACAAGCCTCCACCAACAGTAGGAATAAACACATTGAGCCATACAGTGTACAGTTGAACTGTGCCATGGTGCTGAAACAATAATGACCGCGGGGCAGAAATATCCTCCCGCTCTTGGTTCCTCAACTGACCTGTCATGGACGGGTGATGGGTTTCTCTCGTTCCCTCAGGAATAGCTGTTGACGGCTCACTGATGCGTTCACTTAGATAAAGTTGCATTGGAAATGACGATTGAGACAGACAGACAGACAGACAGCCCGCCAAACACACACCGAAACTACGACGTTGGTACAACGTTTGAACAAGTTTTAACACCTAACCAGTTGCAACAACTAATATAGCAAGTTGGAGCAACGTTCTAATGTGTCATAAACCCGTTAAGCCAAGATGTAACAACTTTATTACAAGTTGTACCAACCGGAAAATAGAGACAGTTTCGGTTTGTGTTTCCAGGGAGAGAGATACAGTTCCCCCCGTGGTGCACTTTCGTCCCGTGGTTCGCCAGCGACTTAGCCTGAGTTCGTATCCTGGCCGGTGGAAGATACCTGGTTGATACCTGGTTGATGGGGTTCTGGGAGTTCTTCTACTCCCCAAGCCCGGCCCGAGGCCAGGCTCGACTTGTGAGAGTTTGGTCCACCAGGCTGTTCCTTGGAGCGGCCCGCAGGCCCACATACCCACCGCAGCCCGGCTGGTCCGGCACTCTTTGGAGGAATAAATCTAGTTTCCTCTTGAAAATGTCCACGGTTGTTCCGGCAATATTTCTTATGCTTGCTGGGAGGACGTTGAACAACCGCGGACCTCTGATGTTTATACAGTGTTCTCTGATTGTGCCTATGGCACCTCTGCTCTTCACTGGTTCTATTCTACATTTTCTTCCATGTCGTTCACTCCAGTACGTTGTTATTTTACTGTGTAGATTTGGTACTTGGCCCTCCAGTATCTTCCAGGTGCATATTATTTGATATCTCTCTCGTCTTCTTTCTAGTGAATACATTTGGAGGGCTTTGAGACGATCCCAATAATTTAGGTGCTTTATTGCGTCTATGCGTGCCGTATATTGAAGGATTGAAGGAAGGATTGACTAGGCACCAGTCCTTTACTGTACGCTTCTGTTCACCCAGCAGTGATTGGGTACCTGGTTGTTAAACGATTTCCGGGTTGTTTAACAACCATGTACGTCGGGTAATGGGCTTGTCTCATATGTTTTTTAGGCCACCTGCTTGAAGATGACTGGTGACATTGGGCGACGTCACACCTATGTACTTAGATTCAAGGCTACATCCTTCGTGAGGGGCAGATGGAAATGTATACTACGTTCGACGGCTATAAAGTGTTCTCAGTGAGCTTCGGGGACTTTTCAATTTGGAGGTCAATGGTTTTCTTTGTTGTATAGTATATGATGATGTCTGTGTTTTGGTTAAGGGGGGTTGGGACTTTTACTCCTTTACGGATTATTTCTTTCATTATTCATCCCTCTTTGTTATATTCACAGGGAATTAAATAGTGGTAAACAACAAATTAGTTTACCAATATATATATATCACTACTCAAATTCTAAGCTAAAAGTTTTTCAATTTTATGTCTAAATACGTAAGTTTGAGCTACACTGCTACAGACCTATTCAGTCCATCCATGGTTAGGACAATCGGAATAAGTTTTCACGAATAAAGTGTCCAATTCTTATTCGGAATCAGTGGTCAAAATCACCCCACACAGAAGAGCCTTAATTGCTGAAGTATTCCTATGTGAAAATAATGCTGGTGGCTTGTGGCTTCGGCCGGGCGAAGCGTAAAATGTGAATTTTATTTTGTTTTTTAGATTTCAAACCGTTTTTTATGAATACACTGGAATTTCATGTCTAGGGTTTTTAACAGCTGTTCTGTAGAAAATTCCTTTTCAAACAAATTTGGTATACACAGAACAGTTTTTCCTGTAGACATATATTATTGTATATGACAGAAAAAGTAAGATTAATAATTCTAACACGAATTTTCTCAATATTTCTAATGTTTCATTTCACTGTCGATGGTAATTGGAAAATCAGTGCTCCAAAATTCATTTTAGTTTCTAGTCTGACGCTACACTTGAAAGCGTTTCGTAATAACTTATTACATTTTCAAAGACTTTAGTTTACACACAGACAACTTTAACCTGCATACACTAAACAGATTTCTTACTATGCTATAATTCAAACGGCTTTTCATTTTATATACCTGCATTTGGGTGAGGTGATATGTTACAATAGTTTTGGATGAGGTGAAAACAAACTTTCAATACAAGATAGAACACGAAATATTGGGAGATACTGGGTAAAGTTAAAGGGGAAGAATGGAAGTAAATGCAAAGGGCCTATTGGCCCATATTTCTTGATGCATCTATATTAGTGCGGAGTCTTGAAGTGGGTAGAATATAGTTGTGCATTAATTGGCTGTTGATTGCTGGTGTTCACTTCTTAATGTGTAGTGCCTCGCAGATATCAAGCCGCCTGCTATCGCTGTATCTATCGATGATATCCGTGTTTTTTGTTAAGACTTCTCTGGTGATGGTCTTGTTGTGGGAAGAGATTATATGTTCCTTAATGGAGCCCTGTTGCTTATGCATCGTTAATCGCCTGGAAAGAGATGTTGTTGTCTTGCCTATATACTGAGTTCTTTGAGGCCTACAGTCCCCAAGTGGGCATTTGAAGGCATAGACGACATTGGTCTCTTTCAAAGCGTTCTGTTTTGTGTCTGGAGAGTTTCTCATGAGTAGGTTGGCAGTTTTCTTGGTTTTATAGTAAATCGTCAATTGTATCTTCTGATTTTTGTCTGTAGGGATAACGTTTCTATTAATAATATCTTTCAGGACCCTTTCCTCCGTTTTATGAGCTGTGGAAAAGAAGCTCCTGTAAAATAGTCTAATAGGGGGTACAGGTGTTGTGTTAGTTGTCTCTTCAGAGGTTGCATGGCATTTCACCTTCCTTCTTATGATGTCTTCAAGGAAACCATTGGAGAAGCCGTTGTTGACTAGGACCTGCCTTACCCTACATCGACTTGCTTCCATCCTGAGCTGTGGCTGAGAGCACGGTCGACATAAGCGTTAACAACACTCCTCTTGTACCTGTCTGGGCAGTCACTGTTGGCATTGAGGCACATTCCTATGTTTGTTTCCTTAGTGTAGACTGCAGTGTGGAAACCTCCGCTCCTCTCCATGACTGTTACATCTAGAAAGGGCAGCTTCCCATCCTTCTCCATCTCGTAAGTGAAACCCAACACAGAATTCCGCTCAAATGCCTCCTTCAGCTCCTGCAGATGTCTGATATCAGGTACCTGTGTAAAAATGTCGTCAACACTCTCCTGTCTCAAGGGCTTGTCTCAAGTTGGTAAACACTCATGGTCAACACCCACGGCCAGCACCCACGGTCAACCCCCCACCGGTCAACACCCAACCTTGTAAGACCTGGTAAGACCACCACCACTGAGCAGAAGTGTTCAAAAAATGGCTTTGATAAAAACGTGCATAGAATGCAACATGAAGGTAGATTACCAACAGAGCTTTCAATGCCAACTCTGTTCAGCAGCCAAACACAAAAAATGTGCCAACTTGACTAACAATTCAAGGAGAAATGGTCCCAGTGACCACTAAGTGTACTGACTCTGCAAAAAGAATGATGTAACTTTTTTGAAGATGATGGAAAGCCTGGATAAAACTCCTGCCGAAAACAGAGAATTACTAATTAATGCCTGCATAGCAATTTCTAATGTCTTCAAACAAACTGTACATGACACCAAGATACAACCAGATGTGGCACAGAGCTCGGTGGCGACGGCGCCTGAGCAGGGCGCGGAGTCGGGGACCCCTGAGCAGAGCGCGGAGTCGGGGATCCCTGAGCGGAGCGCGAAGTCGGGACCCCTGAGCAGAGCGCGGTGTCAACGGCGCCGGAGCAGAGCGCTTTGTCACAGGCCCCGGAACAGAGCACAGTGTCGGAGACGCCGCAGCAGAGTGCGGTCCCTGGCAAAGGGAAACAAACAAAACAAGGCCGCAAAATCAGTTGGTATTATAAATGGGCTACCTGTAAGCATGGGGAACCGGGAAGAACAAATGGAACATGTAAGTATGATCACCCTAGAAAGTGCAGAAACCTCCTCAATACAGGTAAATGTACCAAAAGCTGTGAATTCTTTCACCCAGAAATTTGCAAGAACTCTTTGGACAGGAAAGAGTGCTTCAATGCTGAATGTCCAGCTTTTTCTGAACGTCCAGCAAGAGGTACCAGTCGAATAAAACCGACAGACTACCACTTTGAAAACAGCCTCTACTCCATCGACCGGGATAATTTTTTAGCAAAAGGAGGAGGAGAAGAATGGCTAAAAATGACCAGACTCTACCACCAACTCCGTCAAATGCTAGAGAGGACACAAACACAGTGCCCTCCTTACCAGAGCCTCAGATATTAACACCAAGTAAAGCATCCAACACTTCCACTAACACGATAACATCATTTATATTTGCCAACATCCATGGTATAAAAACACGCAAATCCAACAACGTTTACTTTATAGATGGTCTCCTTCATGAGGCAAATGCAGTGTTTGCAGCCCTAACGGAAACTCACACAAAAGACTACCTTGATGGTGAAATATGGGTCTCAGAGTACAATCTTTTCAGATGTGATAGGAATCACCGGCTTCAGGGTGGGGTTAGCCTCTACATCCAAGACACACTCATCTGTGCTGAGCTGCTAAACACCTCAAATTATATGGTGGAAGTGCTGATAGTCAAAATAGAGATCCTAAATGTAGTTGTTGTCTTTGTATATAAATCACCGGAGGCAAACCCTCAGCAGTTTAAAGACCAACTAATGAAAATAGAACACTGCTTGGAAAACCTCACAAATCCAGCTCCGACCATCATCCTGCTTGGGGACTTCAACCTACGGCACCTGAAATGGAAGCACATGGCTAATACAGTAATATCAGAAAGAATAACAGGAAGTAGCCTAAATGAACAGGCACATGCAAATGACCTGCTACGGTCATTTGCATGTGTATATATCGGATGTGCGATAGGTTTGCCTTAAACCAGCAAATAGTAGAACCAACTAGGAAGGAGAACACGCTGGACCTCATTTTCACTAATAATGATGAATTGATCGGGAACATAATGATTACAAATACCTGTTACTCAGATCACAACTTAATTGAAGTTCTGACAACCATGGGGAATGTACCTTCAAAACCAGTTCAAATTCCCGGTGTAGGAGATTCCAGCAAATTCAACTTCAATAATAAACAGATAAACTGGGAGCAAATAAACCAGGACTTCACAGAAATAAACTAGGAAGAACAGCTAGAAAATACAAACCTGAACCAGTGCCTGGAAAAAATAAGCTCAGTAGCACTAGAAATATGTTCAAACCACATACCCCTAAGAAAAGAGAGAAAGAGATGCAGATTGGAACGGGAACGTCGTTCCCTATATAGGCGAAGAAAACGAATCACGGAACAACTTGAGAGTCGCACCCTATCTCAAGAACGGCGAAGAAGGTTAGGTAGAGAAATAGAAAACATTGAACTCAAGCTACAAGAATCATACAAAACCCAGGAGAGGCAAAGAGAGCAAAAGGCCATCAGTGAAATAGAGAGAAATCCGAAATATTTTTTCTCCTATGCAAAATCAAGATCAAAAACCACATCTAGTATCGGGCCCCTGCGAAAGGGAGATGGATCTTTCACCGATGACAACAAGGAAATGAGCGAGTTACTGAGGAAGCAGTACGACTCTGTTTTCAGCGAGCCATTAAACACACTAAAGATTGATAACCCAAATTAATTTTTCATGGATATGATAACAACATCAAATCATATATTAGACGTCGCTCTATCCCCACTAGATTTCGAAGAAGCCATAAACAGTATGCCTATGCGTTCTGCACCAGGCCCGGATTCTTGGAACTCCATATTCATCAAGAACTGTACAAAAACACTATCACAGGCCCTTCACATTCTGTGGAGACAAAGCCTAGATACTGGCGTTATCCCTGACATACTAAAAACAGCAGAGATAGCACCACTCCATAGAGGAGGATATAAAGCAGAGGCAAAAAATTACAGACCGATAGCACTAACATCGCACATCATAAAATTTTTTGAGAGAGTGCCAAGAAGTAAGATCACAAAATACATGGAATCACAGCATCTCCATAACCCCGGACAACATGGTTTCAGAACAGGGCGCTCTTGCCTGTCGCAGTTGCTGGACCACTATGATATGGCATTAGATGCTATGGAAGACAAACAAAACGCTGATGTAATTTACACAGATTTCGCAAAAGCTTTTGACAAATGTGACCATGGTGTTATTGCACATAGTATGCGTTCAAAAGGAATTACCGGGAAAATAGGCAGATGGATCTACAATTTCCTGACTAACAGAACCCAATATGAAATAGTCAACAAAATAAAATCCAGCCCATCAACCGTGAAGAGCTCAGTCTCCCAGGGTACTGTGCTTGCTCCAGTACTTTTTCTCATCCTCATATCGGACATAGACAAGAACACAATCAATAGCACTGTATCATCCTTTGCAGATAACACTAGGATTTTCATGAGAGTAGGCAACATAGAGGACACGGCAAACCTCCAATCAGATGTAGATCAGGTCTTTCTATGGGCTACAGAAAATAATTTGGTGTTTAACAAGGATAAGTTCCAACTCATGCGCTACGGAAAAATTGAAAATATAAAAACGGAAACCACGTACAAAACTCAGGCAAATCATAACATAAAACGAAAAGGCAATGTAAAGGATCTGGGTGTACTCATGTCGGAAGACCTTAACTTTAAAGAACACAATAAAGTAGCCGTCACAACTGCAAGAAAAATGACAGGTTGGATAACAAGAACTTTTCACACTAGAGATGCTATACCGATGATGATACTTTTCAAAACGCTTGTGCTCTCTAGAATGGAGTACTGCTGCACAATGACAGCCCCCATCAAAGCTGGAGAAATTGCTGACCTGGAGAGCGTGCAGAGATCCTTTACTGCTAGAATCCACTCAGTAAAACATCTAAGTTACTGGGACCGACTAAAGAGCCTAAATCTGTACTTCCTTGAGCGCAGGCGGGAGAGATACATAATAGTTTACACATGGAAAATAATTGAGGGGCTGGTCCCAAACCTGCACATAGAAATAATATCACATGAGACCAGAAGACATGGCAGGATGTGCAGAATACCCCCGTTGAAAAGCAGAGGTGCAACAGGTACTCTGAGAGAGAAATCTATTAACATCAGAGGCCTGAGACTGTTCAACACCCTTCCCCTACACATAAGGGGCATAACTGGCCGACCCCTCACAGTATTCAAGAGAGAACTGGATAAGCACCTCCAAAGGATACCTGATCAACCAGGCTGTGACTCATACGTCAGGCTGCGAGCAGCCGCGTCTAACAACCTGGTTGATCAGTCCAGCAACCAGGAGGCCTGGTAGACGACCGGGCTGCGGGGACGCTAAGCCCCGGAAGCACCTCAAGGTAACCTCAAGGTAACATACCTGCAGTATATGGCCGGTTTCAAGTTCATGTCGACTAAGACCTTTTGTTCGATGGTACCCATGTAGAAGTTCGGAAAAAGGATACCTAGGGGAGAACCCATGGTGACCCCATCTACTTGCTTATACATGTGCCCATCCGGGCTCAAGAAGGGTGCCTCTTTAGTACAAGCTTGGAGTAGTTTCCTTAGAATGTTTTCTGGTATGTCAAGAGGAGTACAGGCCGGATCACGATACACTCTGTCCGCTATCATCCCGATTGTTTCATCCACAGGTACGTTGGTAAACAGTGATTCTACATCCAACGAGGCTCTTATCCCTGTGGCCCGTGTTCCCCGCAGTAAGTCAACAAATTCCTTTGGAGACTTCAGGCTGAAGGCGCAAGGGACATAAGTAGTCAGCAAGCCGTTGAGTCGCTTTTCCAGTCTGTACGTAGGTGTGGGTATCTGGCTGATGATTGGCCGAAGTGGGTTTCCAGGCTTGTGAGTCTTCACATTTCCATATGCGTATCCAGGTTTGTATTCCCCAATAATCTTTGGCAGGTGGAGTCCGGATTTCTTGGCGTTCACAGTTTCAGTCAACTTGCTTTCAATTCGGCTGTAGTGTCCTTCGTTACCCTTTCGAATTTAGTTTGGTCAGAGAGTATGAGGTTCATTTTCGCCAGATATTCGTCTTTTTTAAGAATGACGTATATTGGCGACTTGTCACCTCTCCTGACGACTCACGAAGGCTCTTAGCTGCCGCTTTGAGCTCGGGGGACAGTATGGTGCTTCTGTAGTTGTCTCGATTCTTTCCTTCTTCTGCGATAAATTCTGCTTGTAAAGTGTCCTTGGTGGTCACCTTCTTTTGTGTCTCGAGGTCGAATATGTCGCCAACAGGATTTCCAACTCCACATGTATAAGCATGTAGATGGGGTCGCCATGGGTTCTCCCCTAGGTGTCCTGTTTGCGAACGTCTAGATGGGTACCATCGAACAAAAGGTCTTAGTCGACATGAACTTGAAACCGGCCATATACTGCAGGTATGTTGACAACATTTTTACACAGGTATCTGATGTCAGACATCTGCAGGAGCTGAAGGAGGCATTTGAGCAGAATTCTGTGTTGCGTTTCACTTACGTGATGGAGAAGGATGGGAAGCTGTCCTTTCTTGATGTAACAGTCATGGAAAGGAGCGGAGGTTTCCACACTGAATTCTACACTAAGGAAACAAACATAGGAATGTGCCTCAATGCCAACAGCGACTGCCCAGACAGGTACTAGAGGAGCGTCGGTAACGCTTATGTCGACCGTGCTCTCAGCCACAGCTCAGGATGGAAGCAAGTCGATGAAGACCTCTGTAGGGTAAGGCAGGTCCTAGTAAAAAACAGCTTCTCCAATGGTTTCGTTGAAGACATCATAAGAAGGAAGGTGAAACCCCATGCAACCTCTGAAGAGACAACTAACACAACACCTGTACCCCCTATTACACTATTTTACAAGAACTTCTTTTCCACAGCTTATAAAACGGAGGAAAGGGTTCTGAAAGATATTGTTAATAGAAACGTTACCCCTACAGACAAAAATCAGAGGATACAATTGACGATTTACTATAAAACCAAGAAAACTGCCAACATACTCATGAGAAACTCTCCAGACACAAAGCAGAACGCTTTGAAAGAGACCAATGTCGTCTATGCCTTCAAATGCCCACTTGGGGACTGTAGGCCTCAAAGAACTCTGTATATAGGCAAGACAACAACATCTCTTTCCAGGCGATTAACGATGCATAAGCAACAGGGCTCCATTAAGGAACATATAATCTCTTCCCACAACAAGACCATCACCAGAGAAGTCTTAACAGAAAAACACGGATATCATCGATAGATACAGCGATAGCAGGCGGCTTGATATCTGCGAGGCACTACACATTAAGAAGTGAACACCAGCAATCAAGAGCCAATTAATGCACAACTATATTCTACCCACTTCAAGACTCCGCACCAGTATAGAAGCATCAAGAAATATGGGCCAATAGGCCCTTTGCATTTACTTTCATTCTTCCCCTTTAACTTTACCCAATATTACCCAATATTTCGTGTTCTATCTTGTGTTGAAAGTTTGTTTTCTCCTCATCCAAAACTATTGTAACATATCACCTCACCCAAATGCAGGTATATAAAATGAAAAGCCGTTTGAATTATAGCATAGTAAGAAATCTGTTTAGTGTATGCAGGTTATAGTTGTGTGTGTGTAAACTAAAGTCTTTGAAAATGTAATAAGTTATTACGAAACGCGTTCAAGTGTCGCGTCAGACTTGAAATACAAATTAATTTTGGAGAACTGATTTTTCAATTGTCATCGACAGTGAAAAGAAACATAAGAAATATTGAGAAAATTCGTGTTTGAATTATTAATCTTACTTTTTCGGATATATTTAATAATATATGTCTACAGGAAAGACTGCTACCAAAATATACTAATAACAGAACAGTTTGTGTATAACATCGATGAATATAATAATGTTAGTAAACGATTTACAAAGGTTTACAAACGTTAATCGCTCGAAATTCAACATAAAATATAAGCTATTAACGTTTAATAAAGTTTCACAAATGTGTACAAACGTTTTTCGCTTGTAATTCACATAATATATGTGCGATTAATGTTTAGGATCGTTTTACAAAGGTTTACAACCGCTAATCGCTCATTATTTAACATAAATGTGTGACTTTATTGAAATGTGAGCAAATAATTTGTCCTGCACCACCCTTTAAAATATATGACTTGCATCCTAATTCTTCAACTAATTTACAAAGTGGTCAGAGGTGTGAGTTGAAAGACAGTGCATTTATCAGGTATGTTATAGAACGTTTACCACATGTATGTCTATCACATATACCATGATAAACATATATAATATATGTTTATCACATATACGACAATTATTCAGATTTCGTTTGAAAAAAAAATTGGTTGAAAGTTGCATAAAGCTTCGTTGCTAACTAGTCGGACCTGTAATGCATGGTCCGGTTGACTGGTCATGCTACGCTACAATGTACACAAATAGTTTGTTGTTGTAACGAGCTGTTGTTGACGCTATGAAGTAAACAACAAAATTTGGGTCAATGCGTCAATGATTTCTCTACGTTACACTAGAAAAAACATTTGCATGTGTAATTAATCCAGATCAGTTTCAGAAAATGTCTGTTGGTCTGAGGTTGGAGGTCGTTGTGGCTAACCTCACGCAACATTATATGGTGAATTGTGGTTGTATGGGGGAGTGTCATAAGGTGGTTGGTGAGGTGAGCCCGCCATGCCTCCACTTTAAGTAGGAGTGGCTCCTGTTGTGACAACCAACGAAATCTAAGAGTCTGAAACGTGGGTTTTAAGGTTGATGCGACATCGACACGGTTAATTCAAAATTTATTCAGCTTTACTCAAGAATGTTTTGCCTACTGGGGAACAAGAATATGAGTGGTAAGTGTGGACTGAATAGGAGAGAGAGGCAAGGAGAATAAGATATTTTTTTTTTTTATGTCATAAACATAAGACTCCAGAATCTGTACACCAGTTGATTGACAGTTCAGAGGCGGGACCAAAGAGCCAAAGCTCAATCCCTGCAAGCACAACTAAGTGAGTACACAGACACACACAGTAAATGAAGGTAATTAAATGAGGAAAGCAACTTACAGAGTGGACCAACACGCTGGGGCTGTATAATATAATTTAAATCTTTCTGACAAACACATACTTGCTCTTTTTCATGACTTTCTCTAATATTTTACAACTAAGAATATGTGAATACGTCAACTTATGGTCCTCAGTGCCACTACACACGGAAACTAGATCCTCATTCATTTCATATTCGCCTCCACATGCACAAATGTTAAAATATTATTGATGATTCGCAAGATATTAATGATTTCTATATCTATAACTCTGATCAGAGTGACTAACTCTTTAGTCAATATAAAAAAAAAACTATGAGCTACAATTGTTTATTTTTACTTATACGTCCATTAAATATAAAATAAAAATACATTAACTCAAGTATTATCTATACACCCACCAGTCACCCTTACAATGTTTAATGAGGCTAGCCCTTAGCATCTGGCCTTCCATATTTGACAGACAAACCAGCAAGGATATTCAGACAGACAGACAGACATCCGTTTTTGTTTACATCCTTTGTGTAAACATCAACAACGAATCCAATTTTAATCCACCCCGTTCGTTAGCGCGCGTCCATTAGCGAGTCCCGGATGTGTCCTGTTAATGAACTGTGCTTGCCTACGTTTAACTACCTAGTTGTGTCATCAGGAGAGGGAATTATCAGGGGAAAACGTCGTCGTTTATTGTTATAGATTCAGCTACTGAGAACAAATCGTTCTAAGTAGCACGGGCTATGGTGAGCCCGTAGTGGACTTACCTGGCACAGGAGCTGGGCTGTAACTTTGTCGGGAAAACGTCAAGCCTTTGCCACTATATAGAACTGGGAAGGGGTCAGGATAAGGATTTGTGATGGGACGGCGAAGGAAGGAATGGTGTCCACAACCACTTGGACAGTCGGAGATTGAACGTCGACCTGCATGAAGCGAGACCCTCGCTCTACCGTCCAGCTCACGTGGTTTGCTGTGTTGTTAAAGTTGTTAAAGAGTCGCTACCTGGAACAAAGTTCCAAGTAGCACGGGCTATGGTGAGCCCGTAGGTGTATTGGCTGTGTCATCAAGAGAGGGAAATACTGCTCTATGTGTCCCCACCGTGTCCTACCCTTTTAGTACCTGCTATATTAACTCATAATATTCTTCTCTGTTGCATATCTGGCAAATCATAAATGTTAGCGAGTGATGATAGATTGCACTGAACTTCATTCAGCTGTTTATTAAATCATTCTTTAATTTCCTCAGGCTGGTCAATAAATGATAAATAAAATTAAATCTAATCATTCTCTAAAAAAATGCAATGTAATAACTACTTTGAAATAATCTATCACCCCAGCCTCGGATTAGTGTGTGTTCTATCACCCAGCCTGGAATTAGTGTGTGTTCTATCACCCCAGCCTGGGATTAGTGTGTGTTCTATCCCCCCAGCCTGGCATTAGTGTGTGTTCTATCCCCCACCCTGGGATTAGTGTGTGTTCTATCACCCCAGCCTGACATTAGTGTGTGTTCTCTCACCCCAGCCTGGGATTAGTGTCTCCAGTAATCACTCTGATGTTTTAAATATGATACAAACTAAAAAAAATTATTGACTTGTATTTGTCATAACTATTCCAAATAGTTCAATAATCAAAGCAACGTGAAAATATTTTAAATTACAAATATGAACTTAATGACCAAACCACACATCAGCAAATGGAGAATTGGCGACGTTTCGATCTGTTTCAGACCATTGTTAAATTGGTTACAAAAACGGTACCTACTATAAAAACTTCCCGTAAGATGTTGCTCTGTAATTTTTGTTAAACAAAATCATATTTTTATTAATATGTGTAATAGTAATGATTATAAAAGACAGGGGTTCATGGAAGTTCCACTAAACCACTGGGCCTCTTTTGATTTAATTATGATACGTTTAAGATACCCCCCATACGTCCAGCTGCGAGCAGCCGCGTCCAACAGCCTCTTTGATCAGTCAAGCAACCAGGAGACCTGGTCGACGACCGGGCCGCGGGGACGCTAAGCCTCGGAAGCACCTCAAGGAAACCTCAAGGTAATGTAAGATACGTGTCTTTGGGAAAAATCAATATAGGATTCATGAGAAGGAGGATTCGAACCAGTACACTTGGTAGACCCAAGCCTACACCCAAAATCATTGTTTATCTCCACTTACAAACATCATCATACGGTGTTTTTTTTATATTTTGAGTGACATTGTGTCACTCATCACCGCAGCAACGGGGAGGCAGCTGTCACTCACCACCCTGGCAGCTGTGATGTCATAGTTATTACATTATAATGACCTTATCACTGAGGAAAGTTTGAAATATAATTATCATTACAAACTGAATCACACAGGCATACTGAATCACTGAAGGCGTACTAGTTATGGCAGCTACTGGAAGGTAGTTGTGCTTTCTGGGTTCGAGGCCCACTGGTGGGTGATGTCCATAGATTGTTAATCTTCACTTGTGGTTTATGCAAGTATAGGCTTATAGCATGGACACGAGTTTTCCCACATTAACAGTGGCTTGATGAAAAAACGTATAGTAACCACTCACTAGTCTAGTGCTCTTGGGAAGTGGGGATATTTGAGGTGTATATATACATCGAAGTCTCTACTTCTTTTAAGGGTCTGAGTGGTGTAGTGGGTTAAGGGGTACTAGTTATGGCAGCTACTGGAAGGTAGTTGTGCTTTCTGGGTTCGAGGCCCACTGGTGGGTGTTGTCCAAAGATTGTTAATCTTCACTTGTGGTTTATGCAAGTATAGGCTTATAGCATGGACACGAGTTTTCCCACATTAACAGTGGCTTGATGAAAAAACGTATAGTAACCACTCACTAGTCTAGTGCTCTTGGGAAGTGGGGATATTTGAGGTGTATATATACCTCGAAGTCTCTACTTCTTTCAAGGGTCTGAGTGGTGTAGTGGGTTAAGGCGTACTAGTTATGGCAGCTACTGTAAGGTAGTTGTGCTTTCTGGGTTCGAAGCCCACTGGTGGGTGTTGTCCAAAGATTTATATATATATATATATATATATATATATATATATATATATAATGCCACCTCTTGTTCTGTCTTGTGTTGATGAAATTAATACCCTATTAATGCCACCTCACCCCATCCACCTCACTCAAATGTAGATATAAACAAAATCGAAGATGTTTAAGTTCTATTCAGTTGTGTATTTGTAAACTAAAGTCTTTGAAAATGTAATAAGTTTTACGAAACGCGCTCGTGTCGCGTCAGACTAAAAATAAAAATGAATTTTGGAGAAATGATTTTTGAATTACCTCCAACAGTGAAATGAAATGTACAAAAGATTGAGAAAATTCGTGTTAGAATTATTATTCTTACTTTTTCGGTCATATTTAATAATATATATATATATATATATATATATATATATATATATATATATATATATATATATATATATATAAATATATATATATATATATATATATATATATATATATATATATATATATATATATATATATATATATATATATATATATATATATAAATATATATATATATATATATATATATATATATATATATATATATATATATATATATATATATATATATATATATATATATATATATATATATATATATATATATATATATATATATATATAAACGGCCAGCCTTCTCATGAGAAACTCTTCAGACACAAAACAGAACGCTTTAAAAGAGACCAACGTCGTCTATGCCTTCAAATGCCCTCTTGGGGACTGTAAGCTCCAAAAAACCCAGTATATAGGCAAGACAACAACATCTCTTTCTAGGTGTTTAACGATGCATAAGCAACAGGGCTCCATTAAGGAACATATAATCTCTTCCCACAACCAAACCATCGCCAGAGAAATCCTAGTAAACAACACAGAAATTATCGATAGATACAGCGATAGCAGGAGGCTTGACGTTTGCGAGGCACTACACATCAAGAAGTCAACACCAGCAATCAACAGCCAATTAATGCACAACTATATTCTACCCTCCTCAAGACTCCGCTCCAATATAGAAGCATCAAGAAATATGGACCAATAGGCTTTCTACAATCACTTCTATTCAATACCTATTGTTTCGTGTTCTGTCTTGTGTTGATGAAATTAATACCTTATTAAATACCACCTCACCTCATCCACCTCACTCAAGCGTAGATATAAACAAATCGGAGATGTGTAAGTTGTATTCAGTTGTGTATGTTTAAACTAAAGTCTTTGAAAATGTAATAAGTTTTACGAAACACGCTCAAGTGTCGCATCAGACTAGAAATAAAAATGAATTTTGGAGAATTGATTTTTGAATTACCACCAACATTGAAAAGAAATGTACGAAAGATTGAGAAAATTCGTGTTAGAATTATTAATCTTACTTTTTCGGTCATATATAATAATATATGTCTACAGGAAAGACTGCTTTCTGAAAGACTGAAAGATATATATATATATATATATATATATATATATATATATATATATATATATATATATATATATATATATATATATATATATATATATTTATATATATATATATATATATATATATATATATATATATATATATATATATATATATATATATATATATATATATATATATATATATATAAACGGCCAGCCTTCTCATGAGAAACTCTTCAGACACAAAACAGAACGCTTTAAAAGAGACCAACGTCGTCTATGCCTTCAAATGCCCTCTTGGGGACTGTAAGCTCCAAAAAACCCAGTATATAGGCAAGACAACAACATCTCTTTCTAGGTGTTTAACGATGCATAAGCAACAGGGCTCCATTAAGGAACATATAATCTCTTCCCACAACCAAACCATCGCCAGAGAAATCCTAGTAAACAACACAGAAATTATCGATAGATACAGCGATAGCAGGAGGCTTGACGTTTGCGAGGCACTACACATCAAGAAGTCAACACCAGCAATCAACAGCCAATTAATGCACAACTATATTCTACCCTCCTCAAGACTCCGCTCCAATATAGAAGCATCAAGAAATATGGACCAATAGGCTTTCTACAATCACTTCTATTCAATACCTATTGTTTCGTGTTCTGTCTTGTGTTGATGAAATTAATACCTTATTAAATACCACCTCACCTCATCCACCTCACTCAAGCGTAGATATAAACAAATCGGAGATGTGTAAGTTCTATTCAGTTGTGTATGTTTAAACTAAAGTCTTTGAAAATGTAATAAGTTTTACGAAACACGCTCAAGTGTCGCATCAGACTAGAAATAAAAATGAATTTTGGAGAATTGATTTTTGAATTACCACCAACAGTGAAAAGAAATGTACGAAAGATTGAGAAAATTCGTGTTAGAATTATTAATCTTACTTTTTCGGTCATATATAATAATATATGTCTACAGGAAAGACTGCTTTCTGAAAGACTGAAAGATATATATATATATATATATATATATATATATATATATATATATATATATATATATATATATATATATATATATATATATATATATATATATATATATATATATATATATATATATATATATATATATATATATATATATATATATATATATATATATATACTTCCGCCTAGTTATGCTACTTCCGCCCAGCGCCCACCCAGCGCCCACCCAGAGCCCGCCCAGCGCCCACCCAGCTCCCGCCCAGCGTCCACCCAGCGCCCGCCCAGCGCCCGCTCAGGGCCCGCCCAGCGCCCACCCAGTGCCCGCCCAGGGCCCGCTTAGCGCCCGCCCAGCGCCCGCCCAGGGCCCGCCCAGCGCCCGCCCAGCACCCGCCCAGGGCCCGCCAAGCGCCCGCCCAGCGCTCGCCCAGCGCCCGCCCTGCGCCCGCCGATGTCGCATGTCACGACTGACAGCCAGGCTTCTCTCAGCCAAGAGGAGCCATCAATCGACGACAGGTATGGCACATGCCAAGTGTGTGACAAGGTGTGGAGACTCAAGTGTAACGGAGATGTGCGCAAGCATGCTCACAACGGAACCGATTGTCCGGGTATGTGGCGGCCTCCCAAAGAGGGTATCAATCAAGGCCCCACTCCAGCAGTCAGGGAAAACACCTCCAATAGCTTGATTTCGACTGAGAATCTACTAGAAGCCATCAAAGCAACATCTGTTGGAACCTTGCAGCACATCCCCAAAGCTGTCCGGCCCCAGGCAGCAGCCAAACTATCCAGCCTCTTGAAAAAGGTCAATGACTCCCCCGGAACCATCCAAGCATGGCACAACCTTCTCCTGTTTGGAAACATATGCCTAGCTGTCCCTGCAAGGAGAGACAAATCACTAGCTTCGTCGGTCATTATGGCTATAAATAGTTTTCCTAGAGAGGACAACCAGGCACCCCTCCCCACCCGTGCCAAAAACACCCACCGCAGGAAAGGTATCAACAGCAGAACCGAGGCATCCAAAATCAGAGCAACAGTCAGCAAGAAAATAGAAGAAGGCAACACAATAGGGGCGATCAGAGTCATCACCAAGGAAGACACAGTTGCCACCAGGGATGCCGATACAGCACAAGCCCTGAGGGAAAAACACCCACCCAGAGCTCCTCGTGACGACAGTTTTCCCCTAGTCGGTGTCACCAGAGCAGAACCCCTGTGTGTGCTCGAATCCATGGTGCATAAAGCAGCTTTATCCTTCCCACCAGGATCAGCAGGTGGGTTCACAGGACTACGACCCAACCACATCAAACAAATGGCCAACATCAATCAAACATATGCCCGAAACGCTTTGCGTAATAGTGGCTTTAGGCATTGTATGTACTAGCTCTACCTATAAGTCAAACAATCCTTGTAAATATTTATTGTATGTATGTACCTTACCTAAATAAAATTGTATTGTATTGTATTGTAAATGCTCAACCCTGCACTGGGAGACATTGCACAGGGCCTCCTGGTGGAACTAACTAGATTCGCCAACACATGTCTAGCTGGCAACATACCAGAGCCCATACGGCCTCTCTTTTTTGGCGCTACCCTCTGTGCCCTGAGGAAAAAAGATGGAGGAATCAGACCGATAGCTGTGGGCAATTCACTCCGGCGTCTCGTCGCTAAGGCTGCAGCTAGAGCAGTTAGTCAGGCAGCAGCCGACATGCTGAAGCCAAAACAGCTTGGGTTTGGCATTCCCCAAGGGTGTGAGGCAGCGGCTCATGCAGCTAGAGCCTACATTGCCAACATTACGAATGAAAAAGCCCTGATAAAGCTGGACTTCAAAAATGCTTTCAATCTGGTTAGAAGGGATGCAGTACTCAGTGCAGTTCATCGCCTTTTTCCTTCCCTCTACCCGTTTGTAAACTCATGCTACAGCAAGAATCTAACTCTGCTTTTTGGGGAACATGAAATTGAATCACAAGAAGGTGTCCAACAAGGTGACCCCCTTGCTCCTTTTCTGTTCTGCCTAGTTATCAAGGAAGTCACCGATAACCTGTCCAGTGAGCTCAACATTTGGTTTTTGGATGATGGTACTCTAGCCGGCTCCCCAGCCTCACTCTTGGACGACATAAGAATAATCCAGGAGCAAGGAGCAAGCCTAGGCCTCACCCTGAACCCTTCCAAGTGCGAAATAACCTCCACCAACCAGCACATAATAGGGCAAATAAATGTTGTTTTGCCTGACATTCATACAACCAACCCTGAGGACAGAACACTCCTAGGTGCTCCTCTTGGAAGGAATGCCATCGACGGGGTCCTCGGTAAGAAGATCACTGACCTGAAGAGGATGAACGAGAGGATTGAAGACATCGATGCTCATGATGCACTTTACCTCATCACCAGATGCTTGTCCCTCCCCAGGCTGACCTACTTTCTAAGATGTTCGCCATCTTTCAATAATATTAAATTAGAAGAGTATGACAGCTTGCTGAAATCAACACTAGAAAAAGCCCTCAATCTTTCCCTCAGCGACTCACAGTTGAAACAGGCCTCCCTTCCTGTCAGACTCGGGGGCCTTGGCGTGCGCACAGCAACACAAATTACTGTACCAGCGTTCCTGTCCTCTTCAGTGGGGTCTGACAACTTGGTGAAGGAAATCCTACCTGAGCACCTAGTTCAACAGGCAGGGGTACATGATCCCAGCTTCACAGACTGCACAACCAAATGGGTCTCTCTCGCAGGACCAGTACCCCAACCACCGCCTTCTGAAGCCCATAAGCAATCCAGCTGGGATCGCCCCATTGCCGACCAAGAAGCTGCAACTTTGCTAGGAGCTGTGACAACACCACATGACACTGCCCGACTTAGAGCTGTAGCAGCTCCCCATGCAGGTGATTTCCTATTAGCAACCCCAATATCAGCAACTGGCACCCGTCTCACACCGCAGGCCCTCCTAATTGCCGTGGCTCTCCGCCTAACACCGAATACAGGTGTATTTGCAGCGAGGCAGAGGCCGACAGATATGGACGGCATGGCCTTCTTTGCCAAAGGACG
>NC_091163.1:20576394-20701394 GCF_040958095.1 Procambarus clarkii
CTGTGATTCATACGTCAGGCTGCGAGCAGCCGCGTCCAACAGCCTGGTTAATCAGTCCAGCAACCAGGAGGCCTGGTCGACGACTCGGCCGCGGGGACGCTAAGCCCTGGAAGCACCTCAAGGTAACCTCAAGGTAACCTCAAGGTAAGATAAGGTAGGCCATAACTTTTTACAAAATCATTCTGTGCTCGAGATGGCTTTTGGAGGAGATAGACCTCCCCTTAGAATATGTGGATTAGCTGCCGTCAAAGTTCCAGCTCCATCTCTCTTCAGTAATTTAGCACCAGACTGCAAGCCGATTGCTGTAAAATCCAGACGCTATTCTGAGGCTGACAAGTTGTTTATTGCATCTGAGACCGCTTGGATGCTGCGTGAAGAGATAATTAGACCCAGTCATTCTCCATGGAAAACCCAATTATTAGTAACTAAAGAAGAACATCACAAGAAAAGAATGGTTGCAGATTACTCAAAACAATCAACCGATTCACGGCGCTGGATGCCTACCCCTTACCACATATAGATGAGATTGTGAATAATGTTGTTAGATTTAAAGTATACAGCACGCTAGACTTGAGAAGTGCTTACCATCAAGTGGGTTTAACAGAGGAAGAGAAACCCTATACAGCCTTTGAAACTTGTGGGAAGCTTTTTGAATTTAATCGTATCCCATTTAGGGTCACTAATGGAGTGGCCAGTTTTCAAAGAGTAATTGATGGCATCCTCGAGAAAGAAGGAGTGAAGGGCACCTTTGCTTATGTAGATGATATCTGTGTGTGTGGAGATTCTGAAGAAGACCATGATAAAAATCTGAAACATTTTATGGACGTTGCAAGAAGGTATAACCTGACCCTTAATCTTGAGAAGTGTAGTTCTCGACTCTGGTCTATAAAGCTGTTGGGATACCTTATACAAGAAGGAGAAATTCGGCCTAACCCAGAACGCCTTGAACCACTGTTAAAACTTCCACTACCAAGCAACACAGGTTCTTTACGCAGAACAATGGGAATGCTTGCACATTACTCCCGTTGGGTGCTGGGCTTTTCTGAGAAGATCCGTCCTCTCTCTCATGCCAATGGTTTACCCTTATCTTGTTGCCGCTGCAAAAGCTTTTGAAGGATTGAAACAAGACATTGCTGAGGCAGTTGTTCGAGCAATAAACCCAACAGCTCCTTTCGTTGTGGAAACCGATGCTTCAGATCATGCTATTGCCGCTACCCTAACCCAGAATGAACAACCAGTAGCTTTCTTCTCCCGAACACTTTCAAATAGTGAACAAAGGCACTCATCGGTGGAGAAGGAAGTTTATGCCATTGTTGAAGCCCCAAGGAAGTGGCGACACTATCTCATTGGACGCCATTTTTGGCTTGTGACTGACCAGCGCAGTGTTGCGTTTATGTTTAACTCTAAATCAAGATTAGAGTAAGATTAAAAGATTATGTAAGATTAAAAATTATAAAATTGGTAGATGGCGAGTCGAATTCTCCTGTTACCACTATGACATTGAATACCGCCCAGGTAAAAAGAACATACCCGCTGATGCATTCTCACGTGTATGTGGCGCCACCAGTGTGGATGAACTACAGGAATTACATGACGATCTTTGTCCCCCTGGAGTGTCTCGTATGGCTCATTTTGTCCGATGTCGAAATCTGCCTTATTCTGTGGAAGAAGTGAAGAAGATGACTAATTCTTGCTCTACATGCTCTGAACTTAAGCCTCGGTTTTGCAGGTTTGACTCTAGGCATTTGATTAAAGCTACTCAGCCATTTGAAAGACTGAACATAGATTTTAAAGGACCACTTCCATCACATTCAAGGAATAAATATATTCTTACAGTTGTAGATGAATTCTCTAGATTCCCTTTTGCATTCCCTTGTTCAGATATGACTACTGGTACAGTAATTCAGTGCCTTGTGCAGTTGTTTGCAATCTTTGGTATGCCTGCATATATTCACTCTGATAGAGGAACTTCCTTTATGTCTGAGGAGTTGAAAAACTTTCTACTCAAAAAGGGGTAGCAACTAGCCGTACGATTCCTTACAACCCTAGATGAAATGGCCAGGCTGAGAAGTACAATGGGATTATTTGGAAGACAGTGCTGCTAGCTCTTAGGACGAGAGGCTTAGATGTATCCCAATGGGAAGTTGTTCTTCCTGATGCTCTCCACTCTATTCGATCGCTGTTGTGTACCTCTACAAATTGTACACCACATGAACGATTCTTCCAGCATACAAGAAGGTCTACTTCAGGGCGAACTCTACCTACGTGGCTTGCTTGCAGAGGCCCTGTCCTCCTAAAACGTCAAGCGCGGCAAAGCAAATAATAATCCTCTAGTTGATGAGGTTGAGGTCGTAGACGTGAATCCGAAATACGCCCATGTCAAGTTCCCAGATGGCAGGATTACCACTGTATCATTAAGACACCTCGCACCCATGGCCACTGAGGGCTGCGAGAGTTTGGATCCCAATCTCAACATTCAACAGCAACACCCAGCGATTGCAAAAGATGGGGTAAACCCCAACCCTCCTCATCCTGAATCACCTCATCCTGAACTACTTCGTCCCGAACCACCTAACCTAGGAACGCCTAATTGGGAACCTTTCTCTGACGTAACACTCCCTCGAGAAGGTGATATGCAGGAACCGACTGGAACACTAGAGGCTTCAACTTTGCAGGAGTCCCTTCGACGATCTGGAAGAACGCGCAGTACCCCTACACATCTGCGGGACTATGTTACTTAAAGCTAGATGGGGTGAATGTAGTAAAAGTGCTATATATTATCGTACCGGATGGATGCTCACTTAACTGTTTTGTTTGGATGCTCGCTTGACTGTTTTGTTTGGATGCTCGCTTGACTTGTTTGTATCGTCAGATCAGCTGTGTTGTGCTTGTGTACAGGTTTGTGTAATGTTAACTTCTAGTTTAATTTCTGTATATTCTAGCTTTAGTCATGTGCAGTTGGCTTATTGTTATAGTGAATAGACAGTGCTTAAACTGTGTATAAGTATAGTGCATTATTGGCTTGTGTTATTGCATGATGTAACTGTACTGTAATTATTTGATCAATAAAGCCACATGTCTGGCGACGCTTCTCATTCACATCAGTAGGTCTAAAAAACACTCGCTTATTCGAATGCAACGTTGTGTCAAAGTTTCAAAGCAATCGGTAAAGAGGTTTCGAAGATTTCCTTCACATGTAAAACACATAAAAAACTAAGTTTTTCAAAAAAAGCAAGATTTTTTCCCGTCACAGACGTGACATCAATATATTATGTATATAAAACCCAGCTCGGATGAGATTGGAACGTTGTGTGAAAATTTCAAAGCAATCGGGGAAGAACTTTCGGGGATTAGCGATTTTGAACAAACGAACATTTCCATAACAATAAGTTCCGGAGGTTGAAGTCCCTCCCAGGAGAAGCTGACTTCTCCATAATGACCTTCAGGGAACTTTAAACTAGTTACAAACTTACTCTGTTTCTGTCATAAACTTACATGACGTTGCAACTGTAGCCTGCACCTGTTGGAAACATGTCAACGTCAAATAATGGTTGGCCTCAGCAGAATATCAATGGTTGTTGCTGTTTGTGCATCATTATATGTAAGATCTTCTCGGGGAATATACCTTCCTCTGAGGAGAATGAGTAGGAGGGATCATCTCATAGTTATAGCAGGAGTTCAGTGTATTATTATTAATCTTTGACGAAAACAAATGTTCACTCCAGTTCTGGTACCACAAACATTCGAATGTTTTTAAATGTTTACAATTAAGAGTTATATTTAAGCAGCAGAAACGTCGATAATAACAGCTATTGACTCTGCATAGGCGAACCCATTTTATTTAATACCATGCATTTTACTGCGAATGATTTGTCCCCATTCAGGGGTTGAATGCGCTCCCACATTCAACCCCTGAAGAAGCATTCAAAACATCTTAGGAAATAAATGGTCTGCCTCATAACAACGTCTAACATTGCATGCATTCGTAACATCACCAATAAAGACTTGAATATTGTGAATGATGGCCGTATTTGCAATAACGCATTTGTAGATTAGTTTGAGGTAGAATAACACAATTTAATAACAGGAAGCATTTGAAGTAACTCTCAAACCTCTATCCAACAGACACTTTTGTACATGATGGAAAAAAGATATATAGAGAAATGCAATTTAGAGAGACGTGCACAGGACTCGCCAAGACTTTAATATATCCCAAGACTGTGTAGAATACCCCCGAGAGTCTGGACGCAGTCGAAGAGAAAAAAAGTGTTTTCTAAGTGTAGCTTCTTGTGTGACGAGAACAAACACTTTCCTGATTTCCCCGCTCAGAAAACTGTAAGAAGTGTGTAGAAATGTTGGCGGGAGTTATGGGGACAGTAGCAGTCTCTGAGAGCGGTGTTGTTCCACCCTGAGGACCTCTGTTGACGTCTCCAATGGCCTGTTAGGACATGTTGGAGAGTGGGGAGTGTTTTGACGCTCCAATGGGGGCCTTGCCATCTGTTGCAACTCTTCCACAGGTCCGAGCGGCCGAACGGGCAGCGCTCGGAGGTCGGACCTTTTTGCCTTGGGCTCCTCCCAAGGCAAAAAGTAATGGGCAGCGTTTATTTAGCTTGATGCACTTGTTCATTCTGTAGTAAATAGGTATTTTGGGAGTTCGACACCGGTCACGAGTTGCAACCTTGGGGAGTGTGTGTGTGTTCTCACCTAGTTGTACTCACCTAGTTGTGTTTGCGGGGGTTGAGCTTGGGCTCTTTGGTCCCGCCTCTCAACCGTCAATCAACAGGTGTACAGGTTCCTGAGCCTATTGGGCTCTATCATATCTACACTTGAAACTGTGTATGGAGTCAGCCTCCACCACATCGCTTCCTAATGCATTCCATTTGTCAACCACTCTGACACTAAAAAAGTTCTTTCTAATATCTCTGTGGCTCATTTGGGCACTCAGTTTCCACTTGTGTCCCCTAGTGCGTGTGCCCCTTGTGTTAAACAGCCTGTCTTTATCAACCTTGTCGATTCCCTTGAGAATCTTGAATGTGGTGATCATGTCCCCCCTAACTCTTCTGTCTTCCAACGAAGTGAGGTTTAATTCCCGTAGCGTCTCCTCGTAGCTCATACCTCTCAGCTCGGATACTAGTTTGGTGGCAAACCTTTGAACCTTTTCCAGTTTAGTCTTATGCTTGACTAGATATGAACCCAATGCTGGAGCCGCATACTCCAGGATTGGTCTGACATATGTGGTATATAATGTTCTGAAAGATTCCTTACACAAGTTTCTAAAGGCCGTTCTTATGTTAGCCAACCTGGCATATGCTGCTGATGCCTCTGATGCATGTGCCTCTTGATATGAGCTTCAGGGGACAGGTCTGGCGTGATATCAACCCCCAGGTCTTTCTCTCTCTCTGACTTTTGAAGTATTTCATCTCCCAAATGGTACCTTGTATCTGGTCTCTACATTACATTTCCTTGTGTGTGTGTGTGTGTGTGTATGTGTGTGTGTGTGTGTGTGTGTACTCACCTAGTTGTACTCACCTAGTTGTGTTTGCGGGGGTTGAGCTCTGGCTCTTTGGTCCCGCCTCTCAACCGTCAATCAACAGGTGTACAGATTCATGAGCCTATCGGGCTCTGTCATATCTACACTTGAAACTGTGTATGGAGTCAGCCTCCACCACATCACTTCCTAATGCATTCCATTTGTCAACCACTCTGACACTAAAAAAGTTCTTTCAAATATCTCTGTGGCTCATTTGGGCACTCAGTTTCCCCCTGTGTCCCCTTGTGCGTGTTCCCCTTGTGTTAAATAGACTGTCTTTATCTACCCTATCAATCCCCTTCAGAATCTTGAATGTGGTGATCATGTCCCCCCTAACTCTTCTGTCTTCCAGCGAAGTGAGGTTTAATTCCCGTAGTCTCTCCTCGTAGCTCATACCTCTCAGCTCGGGTACTAGTCTGGTGGCAAACCTTTGAACCTTTTCCAGTTTAGTCTTATCCTTGACTAGATATGGACTCCATGCTGGGGCTGCATACTCCAGGATTGGCCTGACATATGTGGTATACAAAGTTCTGAATGATTCTTTACACAAGTTTCTGAATGCCGTTCGTATGTTGGCCAGCCTGGCATATGCCGCTGATGTTATCCGCTTGATATGTGCTGCAGGAGACAGGTCTGGCGTGATATCAACCCCCAAGTCTTTTTCCTTCTAAGACTCCTGAAGAATTTCCTCTCCCAGATGATACCTTGTATCTGGCCTCCTGCTCCCTACACCTATCTTCATTGCATTACATTTGGTTGGGTTAAACTCTAACAACCATTTGTTCGACCATTCCTTCAGCTTGTCTAGGTCTTCTTGAAGCCTCAAACAGCCCTCTTCTGTTTTAATCCTTCTCATAATTTTAGCATCGTCCGCAAACATTGAGAGAAATGAATCGATACCCTCCGGGAGATCATTTACATATATCAGAAACAAGATAGGACCGAGTACAGAGCCCTGTGGGACTCCACTGGTGACTTCACGCCAATCGGAGGGCTCACCCCTCACCGTAACTCTCTGCTTCCTATTGCTTAGATACTCCCTTATCCACTGGAGCACCTTACCAGCTACACCTGCCAGTCTCTCCAGCTTATGTACCAGCCTCTTATGCGGTACTGTGTCAAAGGCTTTCCGACAATCCAAGAAAATGCAGTCCGCCCAGCCCTCTCTTTCTTGCTTAATCTGTGTCACCTGATCATAGAATTCTATCAAGCCTGTAAGGCAAGATTTACCCTCCCTGAATCCATGTTGGCGATTTGTCACGAAGTCCCTTCTCTCCAGATGTGTTACCAGGTTGTGTGTGTGTGTGTATTCACCTACTTGTATTCACCTAGTTGTGCTTGCGGGGGTTGAGCTGGGGATCTTTCGCCCCGCCTCTCAACTATCAATCAATAAACTTTTTTTCACACACACACACACACACACACACACACACACACACACACACACACACACACACACACACACACACACACACACACACACACACACACACACACACACACACACACACACACACACACACACACACACACACACACACACACACACACACACACACACACACACACACACACACACACACACACACACACACACAGGAAGCAGCCCGTAAGAGCTGGTCATAGGATTGAGTCCCAAGCGCTGTCCACCTAGCCACCATGCCCCTATGTGTATGTGTTACAGCTATAATTGAGAAAAATAATCGACGGTTAGAAAAGCACCAACGAGCCTCACCCTTAACAACAACCACAACCCAGGAGCACCAACGAGCCTCCATTTACAACCTCCTTCATTAGTCTTCTGTCTCTTGAAGCATAAATAACGTCAGGGAACAGGTTAGCATTCACGCGTTGTTGGGGCGGCCTATCGTGTCTCGCTCTCTCCCCTTACATAAAGTCTCACCCCCGAGGGGAACATACACACAACACACTGCCATCTGGATAAGCTTCATGGTTTATTTTTAAGAGGACAAGTTGGGCCTCAATTCCCCGATAAATAATATGACATAAGAGAAGAACAGGAGTAGGAAGCGGTTATTATAACCTTAGAAAGGTTTATATTAACCCCAAAAAATCAATAAAATAGGACGGACTAAAGTCTCAATTAGGCGTTATCCCGACGGCATGTTTTTATATTGAAGGCATGTGATGTTTGCTGGCCGGAACACATCATCGTATCTAAGGCTATAGATCTTCACTGATGCTAATGTAACATGATGTGTGAGACCACCCTCAACCCTCCTTGCATACGCAAGCCTTGTCCTCACACATACTATATGAGGCAAACTAGTTAGGATCACTAAAAAGCCATTGAGCGACAAGTTTCTTGTTGAAGCGCCTTTGTATTGCCGTTCAGAGAGGAAATGCTTGCGGAATCCAACCCCCGGCAGGATTTTGGGATAGATATCATGTTGTTTTGTGATACCTATTGCTTTATCCATTTTGGTTTGTTGTTTCATGTTTTTGTTGTGGTAATGAAGCTTGTTTGTTATTGTTTCACAATCAGGAATCATGTATTCGTTTACAATCAAGCATATAATTATCAATATATATAAAAAAAGAGTTTATCAACGATGTATCAACATTAACATTACCAACGTTACATCAGGCAGTATGTATACTTTAGGCCTGAATATTGTTCCAGAATAATGTGCATATATATACACCAAGATGCAATGTACATCTCTTGATTTGTATATATATCGCTTTTGTATTTCTCATAATCTCCTGACCTACTGCAGGCAGCTGGAAGCCTTCAAAATGGTCTCGTTTTAATTAAAATTTAAAAAAATATATATTATTTCCTTCACTTGTACATTTTTATATCCTATTTCAAGCAAGAAAAAAAATGTCAGCTGAACAAATACTCATAACGAACACAGACAAAAGGTTTTATAAAAAAAAGAATTGTGTTTTGGTTATGTTTTGTAATGGAGGTCAAAGCTGTTGCACAGGTGTATGTATTGTATGTGCTCCGCAGGTGTACAAAAGCATATAACAAAAAACAGCAATTTGCAACTGGGTGTTATCAAATCAGTTGTACTGTTATATATAGGAATGTTTAGTAATGTTATTCCAGCAAAGGAAATGTAAATAACAGTGACAGATTAAAATATATTATATAACACCTACTTAAATATATATTTTAATAATATAATAATTTCAGAGCAGTGTAAAAAAGGGTTCAAAGTTAGATATTCAAGCACGAATGTAATAAATTTATTATTTATACATTCCCACCAAGAGTGAACAAGGAGTTTTGTATGTAGTATATCACATATGTGTTTGTGTTAATGTTCTTTGTTAGTAAAATATCATCTAAAATGTGAACCATAGATTAATGTCAACATTTCTCGTTAATGATATTGTTATTAGTAGATACCAGATCCCCCCCCCCACCCACCCTCCTCCTCGCCCCCCCTAAATGGTGTCAGGTATACTAGGGTGTCGTTACCCATGCCCCCCCCCCCTCTCGGGGTGTCAGGCAGTGTGAGGGTGTGAGAGTAACGACTCGTTAGCTCCATAAGGCAAGGCGGTGGTTCCCAACACCTTACGATCCTGTTGCTGTGATGAATTGGTGTTGCAAAGTTTTTTTTTTTTTTTTTTTTACATGCAAAGCATGCAAATTAAATACAATAAAAACAAATACAAAATACATAAGAAAGGAAAACAATAGACCACCGGCCAGAAGGGCCGACAGCAGAGCACAACAAAGCACACACACGAGAAAAGCATAGAAAATGACAGCATATATCAAAGCACAAAATATAATACAATGACAAACAAGCAAACACAGTAACATCACAAAACAAAACCTCCAGAAAAACAACCCATACATCAAGAGGCATAACAGGAAACATAACAGGACAAACACAATACAGTCCAAACAAAACATAAAGGACAAACACGTACAACAGGTAAAGCAATACAAAAACACCAGGTCAAACGCACAGCACAAACAATATAGGAACAAAAAACACACACACCAAACCACCCGCCCCGTAAACAAAGGGCTAGGCCAAAATAAACAATAAAAAATTACAAAAAGAAACAATTAAAACACGCACACCTGAAAACAAAACAGGCACAAACACAACAACAAACATGCACTGGCCTGAAGGACCGAGAATAAAGCAACAAAGTATATCATGAAACAAAACCAGACACTTCAACACAAAACAAAACACTACAACTTTATACAAAATTTTTCAAAGACACTAAACACTGGCCTGCAGGGCCTACAACATAAACAACCATGAACAGAAACATAATGAAACAAAAAAAGAAACAATACCGGAAATATAAGAAATACAACAAAGCACCGGCCTGAAGGGCGCACAATAGGTACAACACATTACAAAACAAACCACAGGTCCAAGCACACACCAAGCACACAGACTACACAAATGTCTCATACTTATCCGGCCACTCTGCCACCGGGAAGCGAATACAATACGCCTCCCAAAGTGACATGACGTCCTCCGAAATAGGTTCAGTACGAAATGTACGAGGATCAGGCATGGACTCCGGCACACCCACAATAAAACACTGAGCCCGTCGAATCCAGTTGGTAGAAGGGCACCACGGAACCAGACGCACGCGGTCATCAATGTCAAACCGCAAAGGATGTTGATCATCATGCGCCACTCCGGAGGCCAGGATAATAGGGAGAGGCTCCTTCCCATGAGGCTGGGCAATGGGCATCGCACTGGGAGCCTCCTCGGCTGTCTCACAGGGTCCCTCGTCAACCACCGAAAATTGTGCCTGCTGGGACCCTCCACGCTTGGCATCCTTCTTCAGCACCAGCTTGATGCCCTGGCTCGCACCAGAATCCACACTACCCACGTCTGTATGAGCAACCACCTCCCACTGCGTAGAACCTTCTGCAGGAGAAAGAATAGGAGGTAAATCAGACGCACACCCATCATCAACAGCAGACACATGTATATCAGCCACTACCAGCGACGTAGAGCGCGAAGCACCCGGAATCGCCACATCATCTCCCGAAGCGGTAGAAGAACGCCTGGAACGCTTGGGCACTGGCCACACATCCTCACAGCCGGAGGCGGACCCAGAACCACGGGCCTCACGAACCGGGCGAACCAACGCCCGACGCAGTACGGCAGCAGCCTCAACCACATGGGGAACCGGGTCGCATACAACAGGACGCTCCGCAGACCCCCTAACACCCAGCACAGCAGTAACACCTGGCGAGGGTGCAGGACCAGGCACAGTAGCAGGAGTCGAGGAAGACGCAGACACAGAGACCAGCCGGAAGACCCTCGGGAGCAACTGGCACAGCGAAGTGACCAGCGACAGGAGCCATTGGAACACTCGGAGGAAGGACAACAACCACCGGGGGCACGTCGGGTGACGCAGGGGGGGCCGCATCAGCAGCGAATGGGACCTGCCCCACATCATCTCCGGAATCCACGTCCTGAGGGAGCGGCGGGAATACTCTTCCCAAAACAAGTTAACAGGTGCAGCAGAGGCCTCAGAGCACCCGGCAGCCTGATGCCCTAACTGGCCACACCGGAAACAAGTACGGGGCTGCCGGGCATAATACACCCGAATGTAGTAACCCAGCAGCCGGACAGAAGATGGGATAATCCGACCGCAGGAACCTAACCAAGGAACCTAACGAAGGATCCTAACCTAACCCAACCAACCGAACTAACCTAACCAACCAACCTAACCTAACCTAACCAACCAACCAACCTAACCAATGTAACAAACCAACCTAACCAACGTAACCAACCTAACCAACCAACCTAAGCAGCCAACCTAAGCAACCTAACCTAACCAACCAACCTAACAAACCAACCTAACTAACCAACCAACCTAACCAACCAACCTAAGCTATCTAACCTAACCAACCAACCTATCCAACCAACCTTAGCTATCTAACCTAACCAACCAACCTAACCAAGCAACCTAACCAAAAAACCTAACCAAGCATCCTAACCAACCAACCTAACCTAACCAACCAACCCAACCAACCTAACCTAACCTAACCAACCAACCAACCTAAACAACGTAACCAACCATCCTAACCAACTTAACCAACCAACCTAACCAACGTAATAACGTAACCAACTTAACCTAACCAACCAACCTAACCAACCAAACCTAACCAACCTAACCAACCAACCAACCTAAGCAACCAACCTAACCAACCAACCAACCAACCTAACTAACCAACCAACCTAATCAACCAAACTAAGCTATCTAACCAACCTAACTAACCAACCAACCTAACCAACGTAAACTATCTAACCTAACCAACCAACCTAACCTAACCAACCAACCTAAGCTATCTAACCTAACCAAGCAACCTAACCAAGCAACCTAACCAAGCAACCTAACCAAGCAACCTAACCAACCAACCTAACCAACCTAAGCTATCTAACCAACCTAACTAACCAACGTAAGCTATCTAACCTAACCAACCAACCTAACTAACCTAACCAACAACCTACCCAATGTAACCAACCTAACCAACCAACCTAAGCAACTTAAGCAACCAACCTAAGCAACCTAACCTAACCAACCTAACCTAACCAACCAACCTAACCAACCAACCAACCTAACCAACCAACCAACCTAACCAACCTAACAAACCAACCTAACTAACCAACCAACCTAACCAACCAACCTAAGCTATCTAACCTAACCAACCAACCTATCCAACCAACCTTAGCTATCTAACCTAACCAACCAACCTAAGCTATCTAACCTAACCAACCAACCTAAGCTATCTAACCTAACCAATCAACCTAAGCTATCTAACCTAACCAACCAACCTAAGCTATCTAACCTAACCAAGCAACCTAACAAACCAACCTAACCAAGCAACCTAACCAACCAACCTAACCAAGCAACCTAACCAACCAACCTAACCAAGCAACCTAACCAACCAACCTAACCTAACCTAACCAACCAACCCAACCTAACCTAACCAACGTAACCAACCATCCTAACCAACGTAACCAACCAACGTAACCAACCAAACCTAACCAACCAACTAACTTAACCAACACACCTAACCTAACGTAACCAACCAACCAACCAACCAACGTAACCAACCAACCTAACCAACCAACCTAACCAATGTAAGCAACCAACCTAACCAATGTAACCAACCAACCTAACCAACCAACCTAAGCAACCAACCTAAGCAACCTAACCTAACCAACCAACCAACCTAACCAACCAACCTAACCAACCAACCTAACCAACCAACCTAACCAACCAATCTAACCTAACCAACCAACCAACCAACCTAACCAACCTAACAAACCAACCTAACTAACCAACCAACCTAACCAAACAACCTAAGCTATCTAACCTAACCAACCAACCTATCCAACCAACCTATCCAACCAACCTTAGCTATCTAACCTAACTAACCAACCTAAGCTATCTAACCTAACCAACCAACCTAAGCTATCTAACCTAACCAAGCAACCTAACCAACCAACCTAACCAAGCAACCTAACCAACCAACCTAACCAAAGAACCTAATCAACCAACCTAACCAAGCAACCTAACCAACCAACCTAACCTAACCAACCAAACTAACCTAACCTAACCTAACCAACCAACCAACATAACCAACGTAACCAACCATCCTAACCAACATAACCAACCATCCTAACCAACGAAACCAACCAACCTAACCAACGTAATAACGTAACCAACTTAACCTAACCAACCAACCTAACCAACCTAACCAACCTAACTAACCAACCAACCTAACTAACCAACCAACCTAATCAACCAACCTAAGCTATCTAACCAACCAACCTAACTAACCAACTTAACTAACCAACCAATGTAAACTATTTAACCTAACCAACCAACCAACCTAACTAACCTAACCAACCAACCTAAGCTATCTAACCTAACCAAGCAACCTAACCAAGCAACCTAACCAACCAACCTAACCAACCAACCTAACCAAGGAACCTAACCAACCAACCAACCTAAGCTATCTAACCAACCAACCTAACTAACCAACCTAACTAACCAACCAACCTAACCAACGTAAGCTAACTAACCTAACCAACCAACCTAACAAACAAACCTATCTAACCTAACCAACCAACCTAACTAACCTAACCAACCAACGTAAGCTATCTAACCTAACCAAGCAACCTAACCAAGGAACCTAACCAACCAACCTAACCAACCTAAGCTATCTAACCAACCAAAATAACTAACCAACCAACCTAACCAACCTAAGCTATCTAACCTAACCAACCAACCTAAGCTATCTAACCTAACCAACCAACCTAAGCTATCTAACCTAACCAAGCAACCTAACCAACCAACCTAACCAACCAACCTAACCAAGCAACCTAACCAACCAACCTAACCTAACCTAACCAACCAACCCAACCTAACCTAACCAACGTAACCAACCATCCTAACCAACTTAACCAACCAACGTAGCCAACCTAACCTAACCAACCAACTAACCTAACCAACCAACTAACCTAACCAACCTAACCTAACCTAACGTAACCAACCAACCAACCAACGTAACCAACCAACATAACCAACCAGCCAAACCAATGTAACCAACCAACCTAACCAACCTAACCAATGTAACCAACCAACCTCATCAACATAACCAACCTAACCAACCAACCTAAGCAACCAACCTAACCTAACCAACCTAACCTAACCAACCTATCCTAACCAACCTAACCTAACCAACCAACCAACCTAACCAACCAACCTAACCAACCAACCTAACCAACCAACCTAACCTAACCAACCTAACAAACCTAATCAACCTAACAAACCAACCTAACTCACCAACAAACCTAACCAAACAACCTAAGCTATCTAACCTAACCAACCAACCTATCCAACCAACCTATCCAACCAACCTATCCAACCAACCTTAGCTATCTAACCTAACCAACCAACCTAAACTATATAACCTAACCAACCAACCTAAGCTATCTAAGCTAATCAACCAACCTAACCAAGCAACCTAACCAACCAACCTAACCAAAGAACCTAATCAACCAACCTAACCAAGCAACCTAACCAACCAACCTAACCAACCAACCTAACCTAACCTAACCAACCAAACTAACCTAACCAACCAACCTAACCTAACCAACCAACCAACCTAACCAACGTAACCAATCATCCTAACCAACGTAACCAACCAACCTAACCAACGTAATAACGTAACCAACTTAACCTAACCAACCAACCTAACCAACCTAACCAACCAACCTAACCAACCTAACCAACCAACCAACCTAACTAACCAACCAACCTAACTAACCAACCAACCTAATCAACCAACCTAAGCTATCTAACGAACCAACCTAACTAACCAACCTAACTAACCAACCAACGTAAACTATTTAACCTAACCAACCAACCAAACTAACCTAACCAACCAACCTAAGCTATCTTACATAACCAAGCAACCTAACCAAGCAACCTATCCAACCAACCTAATCAAGGAACCTAACCAACCAACCAACCTAACCAACCTAAGCTATCTAACCAACCAACCTAAGTAACCAACCAACCTAACCAACGTAAGCTATCTAACCTAACCCACCAACCTAACACACCTAACCAACCAACCTAACAAACCAACCTAACCAACGTAACCAACCTAACCAACCTAAGCAACCTAAGCAACCAACCTAACCAACCTAACCTAACCAACCTAACCTAACCAACCTAACCTAACCAACCTAACCTAACCAACCAACCTAACCAACCAACCTAACCAACCAACCAAACCAACCTAACTAACCAACCAACCTAACCAACCAACCTATCCAACCAACCTATCTAACCTAAGCTATCTAACCTAACCAACCAACCTAAGCTATCTAACCTAACCAACCAACCTAAGCTATCTAACCTAACCAACCTAAGCTATCTAACCTAACCAAGCAACTAACCAACCAACAAAACCAAGCAACCTAACCAAGCAACCTAACCTAACCAAAGAACCTAATCAACCAACCTAACCAACCTAACCAACCAACCTAACCAGCCAACCTAACCAACCAACCCAACCAAACCAACCAACCAAACCAACCAACCTAACCTAACCAACTAGCCCAACCTAACCTAACCAACCAACCTAACCAACCAACCTAACCAACCAACCTAACCAACCAACCTAAGCGATTCTTCGCGGCAGGGGATCGTATTCCAGGGACCATAGGATTAAGGACTTGCCCGAAACGCTACGCGTACTAGTGGCTGTACAAGAATGTAACAACTCTTGTATATATCTCAAAAAAAAAAAAAAAAAAAAAAAAAAAAAAAAAAAAAAAAAAAAAAAAAAGCTATCCATCCAACCAACCTAACCAACCTAAGCAATCTAAACTAACCAACCAACCTAACCAACCAACTTAAGCTATCTAACCTAACCAAGCAACCTAACCAACCAACCTAACCAAGCAACCTAACCAACGTAAGCTATCTAACCTAACCAACGTAAGCTATCTAACCTAACCAACCAACCTAACCAACCAACCTAAGCTATCTAACCTAACCAACCAACCTAAGCTATCTAACCTAACCAACCAACCTAAGCTATCTAACCTAACCAACCAACCTAAGCTATCTAACCTAACCAACCAAGCTAAGCTATCTAACCTAACCAACCAACCTAACCAAGCAACCTAACCAAACAACCTAACCAAGGAACTTAACCAACCAACCTAACCAACGTAAGCTATCTAACCTAGCCAACCAACCTAACCAACCTAACCAACCAACCTAAGCTATCTAACCTAACCAACAAACCTAAGCTATCTAACCTAACCAACCAACCTAAGCAACCTAACCTAACCAACCAACCTAACCAAGCAACCTAACCAACCAACCTAACTGAAGAACCTAATCAACCAACCAACCTAACCAAGCAACCTAACCAACCAACCTAACCAAAGAACCTAATCAACCAACCTAACCAAAGAACCTAATCAACCAACCTAACCAAGCAACCTAACCAACCAACCCAACCTAAGCTAACCAACGTAATCAACCATCCTAACCAACGTAACCAACCTAACTAAGCTATCAAACCAACCAACCAGCCTAACTAACCAACCAACCCAACCTAAGCTAACCAACGTAATCAATCATCCTAACCAACGTAACCAACCTAACTAAGCTATCAAACCAACCAACCAACCTAACTAACCAACCTAAGCTATCTAACCTAACCAAGCAACCTAACCAACCTAAGCTATCCAACCAACCAACCTAACTAACCAACCAACCTAAGCTAACCAATTAACCTAACCAAGCAACCTAAGCTATCTAACCTAACCAACCAACCTAACCAACCAACCTAACCAACCAACCTAACTAACCAACCAACCTAAGCCAACCTTAGGTTGGCTTAGGTTGGCTTAACCTAAGGTTAAGGTTAACTTAGGTTGGCAACCTAAGCTATCTAACCTAACCAACCAACCTAACCAACCAACCTAAGCTATCCAACCAACCAACCAACCTAACTAACCTAACCAACCAACCTAAGCTAACTAACCTAACCAACCAACCTAAGCAATGTAACCTAACCTAACCTAAGGTTGAGCAACCTAACTTGAGCAACCTAACCTGAGCAACCTAACCTGAGCAACCTAACCTGAGCAACCTAACCTGAGCAACCTAACCTGAGCAACCTAACCTGAGCAACCTAACCTGAGCAACCTAACCTGAGCAACCTAACCTGAGCAACCTAACCTGAGCAACCTAACCTGAGCAACCTAACCTGAGCAACCTAACCTGAGCAACCTAACCTGAGCAACCTAACCTGAGCAACCTAACCTGAGCAACCTAACCTGAGCAACCTAACCTGAGCAACCTAACCTGAGCAACCTAACCTGAACAACCTAACCTGAACAACCTAACCTGAGCAACCTAACCTGAGCAACCGAACCTGAGCAACCGAACCTGAGCAACCGAACCTGAGCAACCGAACCTGAGCAACCTAACCTGAGCAACCTAACCTGAGCAACCTAACCTGAGCAACCTAACCTGAGCAACCTAACCTGAGCAACCTAACCTGAGCAACCTAACCTGAGCAACCTAACCTGAGCAACCTAACCTGAGCAACCTAACCTGAGCAACTGAACCTGAGCAACCTAACCTGAGCAACCGAACCTGAGCAACCTAACCCGAGCAACCTAACCCGAGCAACCTAACCCGAGCAACCTAACCCGAGCAACCTAACCCGAGCAACCGAACCCGAGCAACCGAACCCGAGCAACCTAACCTGAGCAACCGAACCTGAGCAACCTAACCTGAGCAACCTAACCTGAGCAACCGAACCTGAGCAACCGAACCTGAGCAACCGAACCTGAGCAACCTAACCTGAGCAACCTAACCTGAGCAACCTAACCTGAGCAACCGAACCTGAGCAACCTAACCTAACCAACTAACCAACCTAATTATGTTATTATATTATTATTATTATTATATTATTATTATTATTATTATTATTATATATTATATTATTATATTATATTATTATTATACAACCTTATTATATTATCAACTCCCTTCTAACCTAATTATCTAGGTTTCTATTTCTAATTTCTAATTCTAATCTAATTATCTGACACGAACCTTCGGTTCGTGTCAGAGTCCATGAGTGTCCGTGTGCGTGTCCGTGTGAGTGTCCGTGTCCGTGTATCCAAGGGGTTTTGGGTCCAGGAAGCTATTTGTGTCGACCCAAATTGCCTCCCTTCTCCCCACCTGAAATCCAGGTGGATTGAAAGACCTGCCCGAGGTCAGTGGATCCAGGTATCCGTCCGTGGCCCCCCGGACTTCAACCCTTCCCCACATTCCAAGGAGTCGGTCAATCAATCTTCGGCTATCCAGAGAATCTATCGAAACTGATGCTCCTACAGGAGGGGACACACAGAGAAATCTGTGCCCTGTACTTGCAACCGTTCCGACAGGCTCGAACGCAGATCTATCCGGATTAGGAACTTGTTCTATCCGACTAGGCCACGATGGAGTTGCCTTCTGAATCAAATTTGGCACTTGTATTTATATCTCATAGCAAGGTTAGTTAGTGTCTATTTATCAACAGTTGCAATGATTGATATGTGAAGTTGTTAATTTGTGTTGACAGAAATACCTGACAGCTTTGTTTGGTAAGGTTGCAGTCCAGTGAGGCAGTTTTATGAATGAATATTGGAGAATTTAGGCTAACTGACGTGTGTGTGTGTGTGTGTGTACTCACCTAGTTGTACTCACCTAGTTGTGTTTGCGGGGGTTGAGCTCTGGCTCTTTGGTCCCGCCTCTCAACCGTCAATCAACAGGTGTACAGATTCCTGAGCCTATTGGGCTCTATCATATCTACACTTGAAACTGTGTATGGAGTCAGCCTCCACCACATCACCTCCTAATGCATTCCATTTGTCAACCACTCTGACACTAAAAAAGTTCTTTCTAATAACTCTGTGGCTCATTTGGGCACTCAGTTTCCACCTGTGTCCCCTTGTGTTAAATAGACTGTCTTTATCTACCCTATCAATTCCCTTCAGAATCTTAAATGTGGTGATCATGTCCCCCCTAACTCTTCTGTCTTCCACCGAAGTGAGGTTTAATTCCCGTAGTCTCTCCTCGTAGCTCATACCTCTCAGCTCGGGTACTAGTCTGGTGGCAAACCTTTGAACCTTTTCCAGTTTAGTCTTATCCTTGACTAGATATGGACTCCATGCTGGGGCTGCATACTCCAGGATTGGCCTGACATATGTGGTATACAAAGTTCTGAATGATTCTTTACTCAAGTTTCTGAATGCCGTTCGTATGCTGGCCAGCCTGGCATATGCCGCTGATGTTATCCGCTTGATATGTGCTGCAGGAGACAGGTCTGGCGTGATATCAACCCCCAAGTCTTTTTCCTTCTCTGACTCCTGAAGAATTTCCTCTCCCAGATGATACCTTGTATCTGGCCTCCTGCTCCCTACACCTATCTTCATTACATTTCATTTGGTTGGGTTAAACTCTAACAACCATTTGTTCGACCATTCCTTCAACTTGTCTAGGTCTTCTTGAAGCCTCAAACAGTCCTCTTCTGTTTTAATCCTTCTCATAATTTTAGCATCGTCCGCAAACATTGAGAGAAATGAATCGATACCCTCCGGGAGATCATTTACATATATCAGAAACAAGATAGGACCGAGTACAGAGCCCTGTGGGACTCCACTGGTGACTTCACGCCAATCGGAGGTCTCACCCCTCACCGTAACTCTGCTTCCTATTGCTTAGATAATCCCTTATTAACTGGAGCACCTTACCAGCTACACCTGCCTGTCTCTCCAGCTTATGTACCAGCCTCTTATGCGGTACTGTGTCAAAGGCATTCCGACAATCCAAGAAAATGCAGTCCGCCCAGCCCTCTCTTTCTTGCTTAATCTTTGTCACCTGATCGTAGAAATCACCTGATGTGTGTGTGTGTTTTTAAAAGTAAGTATTAATTAATAATTAGTGTGGTGTTTCCAAATGAGTTTGTGAGTGGTAAATAAGCAATGGAATATCTAATATGTGCTATTTTAGGCCTCGTTCTGTAAAATACATGTTTTACTAGGGAAGGAAAATCCGGTTTGTTTTATTCCTCGTTTTATTTAAAAAATAAATAGCACATAGGCGAAGGAACGAAGGTTTTGGCTGGTTAAATATAGCGTTGTGGCCGCCATTTTCATCATACAAATTGCTATCGAAGTATACAAACTAACGTAAATATAAATTCATATAAATTAAATAAATATAAATCTCACAGGTCGGTTCCCACAACTACCTCACTACTCACTATCATCATCACTACCACACTACTCACCATCATCATCACTACCACACTATTCACTATCATCATCACTACCTCACTACTCACCATCATCACTACCACACTACTCACTATCATCACTTCTCACCATCATCATCACTACCTCACTACTCACTATCATCACTACCACACTACTCACCATCATCACTACCACACTACTCACCATCATTATCACTACCTCACTACTCACTATCATCATCACTACCACACTACTCACCATCATCATCACTACCACACTACTCACTATCATCACTTCTATCACTACTCACCATCAACATCACTACCACACTACTTAGCAACACCATCACTACCTCACTACTCACCATCATCATCACTACCACACTACTCACTATCATCATCACTACCACACTACTCACCATCATCATCACTACCACACTATTCACTATCATTATCACTACCACACTACTCACCAACATCATCACTACCTCACTACTCACCATCATCATCACTACCTCACTATCATAATCACTACAACACTACTCACCATCATCATCACTACCACACTATTCACTATCATCATCACTACCTCACTACTCACCATCATCATCACTACCACACTACTCACTATCATCACTTCTACCACTTCTCACCATCATCATCACTACTCACTATCATCACTACCACACTACTCACCATCATCATTACTACCACACTATTCATCATCATTACTACCACACTATTCACAATCATCACTACCACACTAACCATCATCATCACTACTCACCATCATCATCAATACATCACTATCATCATCACTACCACACTACTCACCATCAGCATCACTATCACACTATTCACTATCATCACTACCTCACTACTCACCATCACTACCACACTACTCACTATTATCACTTCTCACCATCATCATCACTACCACACTACTCACTATTATCACTTCTCACCATCATCATCACTACCACACTACTCGCCATCATCATCACTACCACACTATTCACTATCATCATCACTACCACACTACTCACCATCATCATCATTACCTCACTACTCACCATCATCATCACTACCACACTACTCACCATCATCATCACTACCACACTTCACTATCATCATCACTACCTCACTACTCATCATCATCACTACCACTACTCACTATCATCACTTCTCACCATCATCATCACTACCTCACTACTTACTATCATCATCACTACCACACTACTCACCATCATCATCACTACCACACTATTCACTATCATCACTACCACACAATTCACTATCATCATCACTACCACACTATTCACTATCATCATCACTACCACACTATTCACTATCATCATCACTACCACACTACTCACCATCACCACTACCTCACCATCATAATCACTACCTCACTACTCACCATCATCATCACTACCTCACCATCATCATCACTACCTCTCTACTCACCATCATCATCATTACCTCACTACCACACTACTCACCATCATCACTACCTCACTACTCACCACCATCATCATTTCCTCACTACTCACCACCATCATCATTTCCTCACTACTCACCATCATCATCACTACCTCACTACTCACTATCATCATCACTACCACACTACTCACCATCATCATCACTACCTCACTACTCACCATCATCATCACTACCACACTACTCACCATCATCATCACTACCTCACTACTCACCATCATCATCACTACCACACTTCACTATCATCATCACTACCTCACTACTCACCATCACTACCACACTTCACCATCATCACTACCACACTTCACCATCATCACTACCACACTTCACCATCATCATCACTACCACACTTCACCATCATCACCACTACCACACTTCACCATCATCATCACTACCTTACTACTCACTATCATCATCACTACTACACTATTCACTATCATCATCACTACCACACTACTCACCATCATCACTACCTCACTACTCACCATCATCACTACTCACTATCACTACCACACTACTCGGTGAGTAGTGTGGTAGTGATGATAGTGAGTAGTGTGGTAGTAATGATGGTGAGTAGTGTGGTAGTGATGATGTTTATGAGTAGTGTGGTAGTGATGATGGTGGGTAGTGATGATGGTGAGTAGTGATGATGATGATGATGGTGAGTAGTGAGGAAGTGATGATGTTAGTGAGCAGTGAGGAAATGATGGTGGTGAGTAGAGAAGTAGTGATGATGATGGTGAGTAGTGAGGTAGTGATGATGGTGAGTAGTGTGGTAATGATGGTGAGTAGTGAGGTAATGATGATGATGGTGAGTAGAGAGGTAGTGATGATGATGGTGAGGTAGTGATGATGATGGTGAGTAGTGAGGTAAAGATGATGATGGTGAGTAGTGTGGTAGTGATGGTGATGGTGAGAAGTGATAAAAGTGATGATAGTGAGTAGTGTGGTAGTGATGATGATGATAGTGAATAGTGTGGTAGTGATGATGATGGTGAGTAGTGAGGTAGTGATGGTGATGGTGAGAAGTGATAAAAGTGATGATAGTGAGTAGTGTGGTAGTGATGATGATTGTGAGTAGTGTGGTAGTGATGATGATGGTGAGTAGTGAGGTAGTGATGGTGTTGCTAAGTAGTGTGGTAGTGATGTTGATGGTGAGTATTGTGGTAGTGATGATGATGGTGAGTATTGTGGTAGTGATGATGATGGTGAGTAGTGTAGTGATGATAATGGTGAGTAGTGAGGTAATGATGATGGTGAGTAGTGTGGTAGTGATGATGGTGAGTAGTGAGGTTGTGATGATGATGGCGAGGTAGTGATGATGGTGAGGTAGTGATGATGATGGTGAGGTAGTGATGATGATGGTGAGGTAGTGATGATGATTGTGAGTAGTGAGGTAGTGATGATGGTGAGTGGTGTGGTAGTGATGATGGTGAGTAGTGTGGTAGTGATGATGGTGAGTAGTGAGGTAGTGATGATGGTTAAGAGTAGTGTGGTAGTTATGATGATGGTGGGTAGTGATGATGATGGTGAGTAGTGTGGTAGTGATGATGATAGTGAGTAGTGTGGTAGTGATGATGTTTATGAGTAGTGGTAGTGATGATGGTGGGTAGAGATGATGGTGAGTAGTGATGATGGTGAGTAGTGAGGAAGTGATGATGTTAGTGAGTAGTGAGGAAATGATGATGGTGGTGAGTAGAGAAGTAGTGATGATGATGGTGAGTAGTGAGGTAGTGATGATGGTGAGTAGTGTGGTAGTGATGGTGAGTAGTGAGGTAATGATGATGATGGTGAGTAGAGAGGTAGAGAGGTAGTGATGATGATGGTGAGGTAGTGATGATGATGGTGAGTAGGGAGGTAGTGATGATGTTAGTGAGTAGTGTGGTAGTGATGATGTTAGTGAGTAGTGAAGTATATATATAGGTAAGGTTAGATTAGGTTAGGTTAGGTTTAATTAGGTTAGATTAGTTTAGGCTAAGAAATAGGCTATTTTTGTTGAAATAGAAATAGGGCAGTAATTGTTGGTAGCGTGTCTTCTCTGTTCACGTAGCAGTAAATAGGTATCCAGGAGTTAGTTAGATTACCTTAGGTTAGGTTAGTTTAAGCTAGGAAATAGGCTAGGTTTGTAGAAATAGAAATAGAAGAAGGGCTGTAATTGTAGGTAGCTTTTCCTATCACCGAATACATCTATTCACCTAACAGTAAATAGGTATCCAGGAGTTAGTTACGTTAGGTTAGGTTAGCTTAGATTAGGTTATGTTTGTTTTGACTAGGAAATAGGCTAGGTTTGCAGGTTAAGTTAGGTTAGTTTAGGCTAGGTTTGTAGAAATAGAAAAGGGGCTGTAATTGTTGGTAGCCTATCTAACCTAACCAAGGAACCTAACCAACCAACCTAACCATCCAACCTAACCAAGCAACCTAACCAACCATCCTAACCAGGGAACCTAATCAACCAACCTAACCAAGGAACCTAACCAAGGAACCTAACGAAGGATCCTAACCTAACCCAACCAACCGAACTAACCTAACCAACCAACCTAACCTAACCTAACCAACCAACCAACCTAACCAATGTAACCAACCAACCTAACCAACGTAACCAACCTAACCAACCAACCTAAGCAGCCAACCTAAGCAACCTAACCTAACCAACCAACCTAACAAACCAACCTAACTAACCAACCAACCTAACCAACCAACCTAAGCTATCTAACCTAACCAACCAACCTATCCAACCAACCTTAGCTATCTAACCTAACCAACCAACCTAACCAAGCAACCTAACCAACCAACCTAACCGAGCATCCTAACCAACCAACCAACCTAACCTAACCAACCAACCCAACCAACCTAACCTAACCTAACCAAACAACCAACCTAAACAACGTAACCAACCATCCTAACCAACTTAACCAATCAACCTAACCAACTTAACCTAACCAACCAACCTAACCAACCAAACCTAACCAACCTAACCAACCAACCAACCTAAGCAACCAACCAACCAACCTAACTAACCAACCAACCTAATCAACCAAACTAAGCTATCTAACCAACCAACCTAACTAACCAACCTAACTAACCAACCTAACTAACCAACCAACCTAACCAATGTAAACCATCTAACCTAACCAACCAACCTAACCTAACCAACCAACCTAAGCTATCTAACCTAATATTATAGACTGTGGGTTGGTTGGTGTTGTCGTCGTTGATCCTTCTCTATGGACAACCCAACCCACAACTCGGCAGAGTGCTTATACTAGGAGATCACCCTTGGCGCTTCTGGCTCTTGGAGAGGGGCTCAACGTCACACGTTTAGGGGATGCGGCTCCAACACTTAGCCTCGTTGTCACGTGCACACACCCACTCGAGCCGCTGTGACTCCCCACTCTCTCCTTATGAGATATGATCTCCTCAATCCCCTATGACTTACTAGTATTACCTCCTACCCTGTCCACGGCAGTGGTTCTTGGTTCTTTCTCTCTCTCTCTCCTTCTTTACTACCTCCTGGGAAGCCTCACTAGGACAAGGGCAAACACCAGCAAATTGTGACACATTTACTGGACAAAGCACATACACGATACATACACACATATAATAATAATGAATCCTATGCTCTATAATATCACAATCAGGTTGCACTCCAACACCATCAGAACTCTATTATCAGCTTATCAAGTGGTATCCTATCTCCTGGTGCACCACCTGATACTATCAACCTCCTCAAGTTGATCAAGCCTACATACACTGTTGCACCATCAGCAAGATAACATATATATATATAGAAAATCAGCATTTGAATGCAATAACATATACCAGTATAAATGTTCATTGATACTTCAGTATAAACTCCTTGACATAAGAATGCCAACAGTCACTCACCTCTCACTGCGTCTTGCACGCTAATGACAACCAAACACTATCAACTCCCTATAAGTAATCCACCAGAACTTCCCCTTCCACCTCTGGAAGTTCACTACCCTAATATCCTTAGGTTCTTCCGGGCTTTACTACCAGGATCCTCTGCAGCTCCTCCAGGCTGCTATCATGAAGTTTCCTTGAGCAACTACGGTGCTTCACCCTTCTGCTAGGGTCCTCCACAGCTCTCTTGGCTGGTACACCATGAAGTTTCCCCGAGCAACTCTGGTGCTTCTCCACCTCTACAGAAGCACGTGACACTCCTCTTCACTGCTGTTTCTCCTCACAGCTCGAGGTCCTCTGCTCCACTACCTTGGAGTCTCATCAGCTACTTCATCTGCTGGCTTCGAAGTTCTCAGCAACTTCTTCCCCAAAAGACAAACCTGCAACCCATCGACACTCCAATAAAATGTTCCCCTTTAACACATAAACAAAAATAACCACACAATATGCTTGCCTCAAACCTCTATCTGTTCTCTACATACAGTGAGAGTGGACTCCCCCGTTTTGGGCGGGTCCATACTCCACCTCGCCTGGTGGCGGTCCTCACTCGCTGGGAGGGTCTTCCTCCGTCAAGAGCCAGGCTCCCTCAGTCGTCCGCCAGCGCTCAGAGGGGGCGGAAGTCGCTCCGTGCTCCTCCCTCTTCACTCTCCTATTTCAGGCTTTCTGCCTTATTAAAACATGTCTAACTTATAAATAAACATTGCTACCGTCGCTGGGCACACGACCAACTACAAGTGATCACTATGAACTGGCGTATACCGTGCTTACCACAGATTAACTGATCGAGGGCGCTTTTCCTCTGACGGCGTCTGGTCAGGGCGCTCCACACAGCCCACGAAAATGCCTCTGAGTAGCTTATTAAACTCTGCTCGTCGACCAGGACTTGATACCACAACGTTCCCAGCTCGGTTCCACAGCTGGCACGTCTACACACTTCTCTTCTCTTCGAGATATATCACTAGGGGTTCCCTTCTGGCGGGAGCTCAAATGGAGCGCGGCTTTCCCCTGCTATGTCTGGCACTCAAGTGAGGTCAAGGTCCTCCGGAAGCGAGCCTCACGCCTCCAGCAAAATGTCCACATCTCCTCGCCAGTCATTTATCTGTTTTCTTCTTCATTGCCCATGATCTCAAACTGTTATACATATCCAAGCAACTATTTTACATATGCGTTATCACTTCAATATTCGCTAGACCTTCTAATCAGGTCAGGCTTGACGAATAACTCTCAAGGAGGGAGACTCGTTTCTCCTGTAGGCTGAGATCATAACACCTAACCAAGCAACCTAACCAACCAACCTAACCATGCAACCTAACCAACCAACCTAACCAACCTAAGCTATCTAACCAACCTAACTAACCAACCTAACTAACCAACGTAAGCTATCTAACCTAACCAACCAACCTAAATAACCTAACCAACAACCTAACCAACGTAACCAACCTAACCAACCAACCTAAGCAACTTAAGCAACCAACCTAAGCAACCTAACCTAACCAACCTAACCTAACCAACCAACCTAACCAACCAACCAACCTAACCAACCAACCAACCTAACCAACCTAACAAACCAACCTAACTAACCAACCAACCTAAGCTATCTAACCTAACCAACCAACCAATCCAACCAACCTTAGCTATCTAACCTAACCAACCAACCAACCAACCAACCAAGCCCTGGCCTCGGGCCGGGCTTGGGGAGTAGACGAACTCCCAGAACCCCATCAACCAGGTATCAACCAGGTAAGCTATCTAACCTAACCAACCAACCTAAGCTATCTAACCTAACCAATCAACCTAAGCTATCTAACCTAACCAACCAACCTAAGCTATCTAACCTAACCAAGCAACCTAACCAACCAACCTAACCAAGCAACCTAACCAACCAACCTAACCAAGCAACCTAACCAACCAACCAAACCTAACCTAACCAACCAACCCAACCTAACCTAACCAACGTAACCAACCATCCTAACCAACGTAACCAACCAACGTAACCAACCAAACCTAACCAACCAACTAACTTAACCAACACACCTAACCTAACGTAACCAACCAACCAACGTAACCAACGTAACCAACCAACCTAACCAATGTAAGCAACCAACCTAACCAATGTAACCAACCAACCTAACCAATGTAACCAACCTAACCAACCAACCTAAGCAACCAACCTAAGCAACCTAACCTAACCAACCAACCAACCTAACCAACCAACCTAACCAACCAACCTAACCAACCAATCTAACCTAACCAACCAACCAGCCAACCTAACCAACCTAACAAACCAACCTAACTAACCAACCAACCTAACCAAACAACCTAAGCTATCTAACCTAACCAACCAACCTATCCAACCAACCTATCCAACCAACCTTAGCTATCTAACCTAACCAACCAACCTTAGCTATCTAACCTAACCAACCAACCTAAGCTATCTAAAATAACCAAGCAACCTAACCAACCAACCTAACCAAGCAACCTAACCAACCAACCTAACCAAAGAACCTAATCAACCAACCTAACCAAGCAACCTAACCAACCAACCTAACCTAACCAACCAAACTAACCTAACCAACCAACCAACCTAACCAACGTAACCAGCCATCCTAACCAACGTAACCAACCATCCTAACCAACGTAACCAACCAACGTAACCAACGTAATAACGTAACCAACTTAACCTAACCAACCAACCTAACCAACCTAACCAACCTAACTAACCAACCAACCTAACTAACCAACCAACCTAATCAACCAACCTAAGCTATCTAACCAACCAACCTAACTAACCAACCTAACTAACCAACCAATGTAAACTATTTAACCTAACCAACCAACCAACCTAACTAACCTAACCAACCAACCTAAGCTATCTAACCTAACCAAGCAACCTAACCAAGCAACCTAACCAACCAACCTAACCAACCAACCTAACCAAGGAACCTAACCAACCAACCAACCTAACCAACCTAAGCTATCTAACCAACCAACCTAACTAACCAACCTAACTAACCAACCAACCTAACCAACGTAAGCTATCTAACCTAACCAACCAACCTAACAAACAAACCTATCTAACCTAACCAACCAACCTAACTAACCTAACCAAGCAACCTAACCAAGCAACCTAACCAAGGAACCTAACCAACCAACCTAACCAACCTAAGCTATCTAACCAACCAAAATAACTAACCAACCAACCTAACCAACCTAAGCTATCTAACCTAACCAACCAACCTAAGCTATCGAACCTAACCAACCAACCTAAGCTATCTAACCTAACCAAGCAACCTAACCAACCAACCTAACCAACCAACCTAACCAAGCAACCTAACCAACCAACCTAACCTAACCTAACCAACCAACCCAACCTAACCAACGTAACCAACCATCCTAACCAACTTAACCAACCAAAGTAACCAACCTAACCTAACCAACCAACTAACCTAACCAACCAACTAACCTAACCAACCTAACCTAACCTAACGTAACCAACCAACCAACCAACATAACCAACCAACATTACCAACCAACCTAACCAATGTAACCAACCAACCTAACCAACCTAACCAATGTAACCAACCAACCTCATCAACATAACCAACCTAACCAACCAACCTAAGCAACCAACCTAACCAACCTAACCTAACCAACCTAACCTAACCAACCTAACCTAACCAACCTAACCTAACCAACCAACCAACCTAACCAACCAACCTAACCAACCAACCTAACCAACCAACCAACCTAACCTAACCAACCTAACAAACCTAACCAACCTAACAAACCAACCTAACTAAGCAACAAACCTAACCAAACAACCTAAGCTATCTAACCTAACCAACCAACCTATCCAACCAACCTTAGCTGTCTAACCTAACCAACCAACCTAAACTATCTAACCTAACCAACCAACCTAAGCTATCTAACCTAACCAAGCAACCTAACCAACCAACCTAACCAAGCAACCTAACCAACCAACCTAACCAAAGAACCTAATCAACCAACCTAACCAAGCAACCTAACCAACCAACCTAACCAACCAACCTAACCTAACCTAACCAACCAAACTAACCTAACCAACCAACCTAACCTAACCAACCAACCAACCTAACCAACGTAACCAACCATCCTAACCAACGTAACCAACCAACCTAACCAACGTAATAACGTAACCAACTTAACCTAACCAACCAACCTAACCAACCTAACCAACCAACCTAACCAACCTAACCAACCAACCAACCTAACTAACCAACCAACCTAATCAACCAACCTAAGCTATCTAATGAACCAACCTAACTAACCAACCTAACTAACCAGCCAACGTAAACTATTTAACCTAACCAACCAACCTAACTAACCTAACCAACCAACCTAAGCTATCTAACCTAACCAAGCAACGTAACCAAGCAACCTAACCAACCAACCTAACCAAGGAACCTAACCAACCAACCAACCTAACCAACCTAAGCTATCTAACCAACCAACCTAACTAACCAACCTAACTAACCAACCAACCTAACCAACGTAAGCTATCTAACCTAACCCACCAACCTAACACACCTAACCAACCAACCTAACCAACCAACCTAACCAACGTAACCAACCTAACCAACCTAAGCAACCTAAGCAACCAACCTAACCAACCTACCCTAACCAACCTAACCTAACCAACCTAACCTAACCAACCAACCTAACCAACCAACCTAACCAACCAACCAAACCAACCTAACTAACCAACCAACCTAACCAACCAACCTATCCAACCAACCTTAGCTATCTAACCTAAGCTATCTAACCTAACCAACCAACCTAAGCTATCTAACCTAACCAACCAACCTAAGCTATCTAACCTAACCAACCTAAGCTATCTAACCTAACCAAGCAACTAACCAACCAACAAAACCAAGCAACCTAACCAACCAACCTAACCTAACCAAAGAACCTAATCAACCAACCTAACCAACCTAACCAGCCAACCTAACCAACCAACCTAACCAACCAACCCAACCAAACCAACCAACCAAACCAACCAACCTAACCTAACCAACTAGCCCAACCTAACCAAACCAACCAACCTAACCAACCAACCTAACCAACCAACCAAACCAACCTAAGCTATCCAACCAACCAACCTAACCAAACTAACAAACCAACCAACCTAACCAACCTAAGCAATCTAACCTAACCAACCAACCTAACCAACCAACCTAAGCTATCCAACCAACCAACCTAACCAACCTAACAAACCAACCAACCTAACCAACCTAAGCAATCTAACCTAACCAACCAACCTAACCAACCAACTTAAGCTATCTAACCTAACCAAGCAACCTAACCAACCAACCTACCCAAGCAACCTAACCAACCAACCTAACCAACGTAAGCTATCTAACCTAACCAACCAACCTAACCAACGTAAGCTATCCAACCTAACCAACCAACCTAACCAATGTAAGCTATCTAACCTAACCAAGCAACCTAACCAACCTAAGCTATCCAACCAACCAACCTAACTAACCAACCAACCTAAGCTAACCAATTAACCTAACCAAGCAACCTAAGCTATCTAACCTAACCAAGTAACCTAACCAACCAACCTAACCAACCTAACCAACCAACCTAACCAACCAACCTAAGCTATCCAACCAACCAACCAACCTAAGCTATCTAACCTAACCAACCAACGTGAGCAACCTAACCTGAGCAACCTAACCTGAGCAACCTAACCTGAGCAACCTAACCTGAGCAACCTAACCTGAGCAACCTAGCCTGAGCAACCTAACCTGAGCAACCTAGCCTGAGCAACCTAACCTGAGCAACCTAACCTGAGCAACCTAACCTGAGCAACCTAACCTGAGCAACCTAACCAGCCAACCAACCTAAGCTATCTAACCTAACCAACCAAGCTAAGCTATCTAACCTAACCAACCAACCTAACCAAGCAACCTAACCAACCAACCTAACCAAGGAACTTAACCAACCAACCTAACCAACGTAAGCTATCTAACCTAGCCAACCAACCTAACCAACCAACCTAAGCTATCTAACCTAACCAACCAACCTAAGCAACCTAACCTAACCAACCAACCTAACCAAGCAACCTAACCAACCAACCTAACCGAAGAACCTAATCAACCAAGCAACCTAACCAAGCAACCTAACCAACCAACCTAACCAAAGAACCTAATCAACCAACCTAACCAAAGAACCTAATCAACCAACCTAACCAACCAACCCAACCTAAGCTAACCAACATAATCAACCATCCTAACCAACGTAACCAACCTAACTAAGCTATCAAACCAACCAACCAACCTAAGCTATCCAACCAACCAACCTAACTAACCAACCTAAGCTATCTAACCTAACCAAGCAACCTAACCAACCTAAGCTATCCAACCAACCAACCTAACTAACCAACCAACCTAAGCTAACCAATTAACCTAACCAAGCAACCTAAGCTATCTAACCTAACCAAGTAACCTAACCAACCAACCTAACCAACCTAACCAACCAACCTAACCAACCTAACCAACCAACCTAAGCTATCCAACCAACCAACCAACCAACCTAAGCAATCTAACCTAAGCAACCTAACCTGAGCAACCTAACCTGAGCAACCTAACCTGAGCAACCTAACCTGAGCAACCTAGCCTGAGCAACCTAACCTGAGCAACCTAGCCTGAGCAACCTAGCCTGAGCAACCTAACCTGAGCAACCTAACCTGAGCAACCTAACCTGAGCAACCTAACCTGAGCAACCTAACCTGAGCAACCTAACCTGAGCAACCGAACCTGAGCAACCGAACCTGAGCAACCGAACCTGAGCAACCGAACCTGAGCAACCGAACCTGAGCAACCGAACCTGAGCAACCGAACCTGAGCAACCGAACCTGAGCAACCGAACCTGAGCAACCTAACCTGAGCAACCTAACCTGAGCAACCTAACCTGAGCAACCTAACCTGAGCAACCGAACCTGAGCAACCGAACCTGAGCAACCGAACCTGAGCAACCTAACCTGAGCAACCTAACCTGAGCAACCGAACCTGAGCAACCTAACCTGAGCAACCTAACCTGAGCAACCGAACCTGAGCAACCGAACCTGAGCAACCGAACCTGAGCAACCGAACCTGAGCAACCGAACCTGAGCAACCTAACCTGAGCAACCTAACCTGAGCAACCTAACCTGAGCAACCTAACCTGAGCAACCTAACCTGAGCAACCTAACCTGAGCAACCTAACCTGAGCAACCTAACCTGAGCAACCTAACCTGAGCAAGCTAACCTGAGCAACCTAACCTGAGCAACCTAACCTGAGCAACCTAACCTGAGCAACCGAACCTGAGCAACCTAACCTGAGCAACCGAACCTGAGCAACCGAACCTGAGCAACCGAACCTGAGCAACCTAACCTGAGCAACCTAACCTGAGCAACCGAACCTGAGCAACCAAACCTAACCAACTAACCAACCTAATTATGTTATTATATTATTATTATTATTATATTATTATTATTATTATTATTATTATATATTATATTATTATATTATATATTTTATTATTATTATACAACCTTATTATATTATCAACTCCCTTCTAACCTAATTATCTAGGTTTCTATTTCTAATTTCTAATTCTAATCTAATTATCTGACACGAACCTTCGGTTCGTGTCAGAGTCCATGAGTGTCCGTGTGCGTGTCCGTGTGAGTGTCCGTGTCCGTGTATCCAAGGGGTTTTGGGTCCAGGAAGCTATTTGTGTCGACCCAAATTGCCTCCCTTCTCCCCACCTGAAATCCAGGTGGATTGAAAGACCTGCCCGAGGTCAGTGGATCCAGGTATCCGTCCGTGGCCCCCCGGACTTCAACCCTTCCCCACATTCCAAGGAGTCGGTCAATCAATCTTCGGCTATCCAGAGAATCTATCGAAACTGATGCTCCTACAGGAGGGGACACACAGAGAAATCTGTGCCCTGTACTTGCAACCGTTCCGACAGGCTCGAACGCAGATCTATCCGGATTAGGAACTTGTTCTATCCGACTAGGCCACGCTGGAGTTGCCTTCTGAATCAAATTTGGCACTTGTATTTATATCTCATAGCAAGGTTAGTTAGTGTCTATTTATCAACAGTTGCAATGATTGATATGTGAAGTTGTTAATTTGTGTTGACAGAAATACCTGACAGCTTTGTTTGGTAAGGTTGCAGTCCCGTGAGGCAGTTTTATGAATGAATATTGGAGAATTTAGGCTAACTGACGTGTGTGTGTGTGTGTGTACTCACCTAGTTGTACTCACCTAGTTGTGTTTGCGGGGGTTGAGCTCTGGCTCTTTGGTCCCGCCTCTCAACCGTCAATCAACAGGTGTACAGATTCCTGAGCCTATTGGGCTCTATCATATCTACACTTGAAACTGTGTATGGAGTCAGCCTCCACCACATCACCTCCTAATGCATTCCATTTGTCAACCACTCTGACACTAAAAAAGTTCTTTCTAATAACTCTGTGGCTCATTTGGGCACTCAGTTTCCACCTGTGTCCCCTTGTGTTAAATAGACTGTCTTTATCTACCCTATCAATTCCCTTCAGAACCTTAAATGTGGTGATCATGTCCCCCCTAACTCATCTGTCTTCCACCGAAGTGAGGTTTAATTCCCGTAGTCTCTCCTCGTAGCTCATACCTCTCAGCTCGGGTACTAGTCTGGTGGCAAACCTTTGAACCTTTTCCAGTTTAGTCTTATCCTTGACTAGATATGGACTCCATGCTGGGGCTGCATACTCCAGGATTGGCCTGACATATGTGGTATACAAAGTTCTGAATGATTCTTTACACAAGTTTCTGAATGCCGTTCGTATGCTGGCCAGCCTGGCATATGCCGTAGATGTTATCCGCTTGATATGTGCTGCAGGAGACAGGTCTGGCGTGATATCAACCCCCAAGTCTTTTTCCTTCTCTGACTCCTGAAGAATTTCCTCTCCCAGATGATACCTTGTATCTGGCCTCCTGCTCCCTACACCTATCTTCATTACATTACATTTGGTTGGGTTAAACTCTAACAACCATTTGTTCGACCATTCCTTCAACTTGTCTAGGTCTTCTTGAAGCCTCAAACAGTCCTCTTCTGTTTTAATCCTTCTCATAATTTTAGCATCGTCCGCAAACATTGAGAGAAATGAATCGATACCCTCCGGGAGATCATTTACATATATCAGAAACAAGATAGGACCGAGTACAGAGCCCTGTGGGACTCCACTGGTGACTTCACGCCAATCGGAGGTCTCACCCCTCACCGTAACTCTCTGCTTCCTATTGCTTAGATAATCCCTTAATCCCTTATCAGGATTTGTAATGGCAATATTGTCTCTGGCTGTTTTTTATTTATTTTTTTTTTGAGCAACTGAAAACCCCTTTTGTTTTTTTGGCCTCAGCTGCCACCTCCGGTTCTGATTGTCGAACAATTGGCTAATCTGAAGGCTTATTGATCTACCAGTGAGAGACGAACGTGTTGTGGGTGATTCAGTGTTTGTTACGGCGTGTGTGCTTAACCGTTTACAACTCTAATGCATCGCCTACCGTTCATCTCCTCGTAGTGAACGGAACTTATGGTGCCAATGGTGAATGAAGTGGTGATGCAGATCTAATAACGCTAATGACCCAATTGTAGTCGCTTCCAAATATGTTTACAATTTTCATGGAGAAACCCTAAACTGATGAGATCAACGTTTAGTTGCAACGTTCTTGTTGTTCAATTGCTGGAGCAATGTGTTGCTCCTGCTACCGTTATATGTCATGCAAGAGGCGCGTCCACGTATGAACGTTGCTGAAAGGAATATTTGTCTACGACACAACATTAACTACGTGTGAGTGAGTGGACAGCGCTTCGGATTCATAGTATTGAGGTTTCAGGTTCAATCCCCGGTAGAGGCGGAAATAAATGGGCAGAGTTTCTTTCACTCTGATTCCCTCTGCTACCTTGCAGCAAATAGGTACCTGGGAGTTAGACAGCTGCTACGGGCTACTTCCTGGGGTGTGTAAAAAAAAAAAGAGGCTTGGTTGAGGACGGGGACGCTAAGCCCCGAAATCATCTCAAGATAACCTATACAACCTGTTGCCCCAGTGAGAAAGGTTCCCAATTGTGTGGATGACAACGGAACTTCCACGTATTTAGTAGTGCGTAAAATGGTTGGTTGTACGATTACTTGACTTATATGAAAATATTGATATAATAATTCATAATAATTTGTTTTGTAGGGGGACAGGTAGCTTGAGTGTGTGTGTATATATATACGTTATATACGTTAACCGTGTATCGACGTCCGCCCCCCCCCCCCCACCCCCACTCCGCACTCCCCAGGGTCGAACAACTGGCCTTTGTTAGAAGGCAATTCCATAACAGTTGACCAACTCCCAGATCCCTATTGACTGCTAGGGTGAACAGAGACATTAGATGATAGGAAACGTGCCCAATCTTCTTTGTTCCGCCCGAAATTCCCGATTGTGAGTGGAGAACGAATACAATGGAACACTTGTATTAAGATTTGCATGTTTCACATCATATGAAGTTCTAAAAACCACTGCTGGTACGTCAATAAATATATTTTAAAACTGTAAAAAAATAGAGCAAAAAAATTATGAAAAAATTTGAAAGATAAACAGACACGCGGCATCACATCTGACTCAGGCTTCGGGCCAATCGGATGGCCAGTTAAGCAGCCAGTTTACCGGCTTCACTGCAGTTCAACCACGTTACGTATAGGAATTGTTTTGTATAGATATTTACGCTTCTAAGAACCCGTACAGTACATTTAGAAGACAAAATTGGATTTAATGGTGCAAAGGGGATTAGGAACTCGTTATTGTTGAATCAATGGGGCCATTTTTTTTTTTTTTATTTTTTTTTATTTTTACATGCAAGCATGCGTATAATGTACAATAAAAACAGAACAAATATAACATAGAACAAAAGTACAAAGCACACACACGTACAATGACAAAGGAACAAATCAAGAGAAGACCAGCCAGAAGGGCTGACCACAAAACAAAAATGCATATACAAACATAACACAAATATAAACACAGCGCAAAACAAACATAAGGGAAACAGAGAGGCGAGAAACATACAAAACAAGTCCGCTAACACCTCACACACATAATGCACACATAACAAAGAGCACACCCCAACAGCCTGAAGGGCACACAAGATGACAAACAAGCGCACACGACATCCACAACCGAACACACAAACGCATAGGAACAGCACACCCCTCCACTAGCCATACAAGAAAACCCACAATACAAACCGGAGCACGCAGGAACCGGGAAACAATACCCACCCCACCCACTCACATACACACCCCACAACCAGGCAACACAAAATACATAGAAATCACTTGCGAGGAACCTCGTGAGAAATGTACTTCTCCGGGAAAAGATCATGAGGATATTTCGCCTTGTAAGCTTCCCAGACTAGATCTTCAAGGTCGGTAGGGTTTTCGATCTCCCGCTCTCGAGCGGGTATCATAAACTCGGGAACATCTATATCTGGCGGCATCGGCCAACGCCCAAGGTCACTGACGCAAGTCGCATAACGAGGCTGGGGAGCGCTAATTACGCCCTTCGAGGAAGCAGATGACACCGGAGAAGCGGACGAGGGTCGCCGAGCCTGCCACGCCTTCTTCATCGGAGCAGGTGCCGAACGCTGAGACGATAGCACTTCCACAGATACCGCAGGAGACACGGAAGGGACTGCAGGAAACGGAAGAGGCGGCAAGACCGCTGCCGAGGAAACGGGTAACGAGGAAGGGGCCACAGAACATCCAGAGCGAGCATCCTTTCTCAACATCACTACCAGGCCACCCTGCTCACCACCAACTACAGCAGGGGGAACCACCGCCCACGAAGAACCGGAGCCATCCGACGCAGGCAACGCACCTGAAGCAGGACCCTCGAACACCGGACCAGAAGGTGAGGCCGAAACGCCGGCACCGGCATCCTCAGGCAAGTGTACCTCCGCCACCACCGTAGTGTGCACCACATCCGGAGCCACTCCACCGTCAACGGAAGGACGACACTCGTCGAATTCGCCAACATCAGCCCACGCAGAAGAACGCCGGGAACGCTTAGGCTCGGGCCGCACATCATCAGACCCGGAGGCAGACTCAGCGACCCGCGCAGCACCAACCGAGCAAACCGACGCACGCCGCAGCACGGCAGCCTCCTCAACTACACGGGGCACCAGGCCAGGCACAGGAGGGAATGCCGGAACCACCTCAGCTCCCAGCACAGCCGGAACAGACGGCGAGGGCGAAGGGACCGGGACAGACACAGCAGAGGAAGAACTGGAAGACGAGGGGTCTGAGCAAACGGCAGGCGGAAGAGGCTCAGGGACACCAGCTGGAGCACTAGGCGAGGACACAACCTCCGGAGGAGATGCGGCAACAACAGGGGGCGCAACAGGCGGAGCAACAGCTGCTACAGAGGGTACCTCCTCAGCCGAAGAGACGTCCATACCCACCGAATCATCCCCCACAGGAAGGGGCGGAAAATCCTCCTCACTGAAGAGATTCACTGGTGCAACAGGAGGCGCAGAACAGTCAGCAGCCTGATGGCCCAAAAGACCACAACGATAACACGTCCGCAGCTGACGGGCGTAAAACACCCGAACGTTGTACCCCATAAGGCGCACAGAGGACGGAATATCCGCCCGGAGTCTCATGCCCCGGGTGCGAATGTTAGACCTCACACCCTTAAGAGGACTAGAAGACACCACGTTCACTCTCACACTAACAACTGCGCCAAACCGGCCGAAATACCGCCGTAGCAGAGCCTCTGGAAACTCCAAGGGAGCCCCATGCACACTGATGTAAGTGCACCAATCCTATCCGAGAGGATAGGAGTGCCCGCACCATCCGGCAGGGGCAGTGTCCGCCCCTCGTATCGCCGGAGAAAATCGCGATACGCCACCTCCTCTGCAAACTTCACAATTGCCCTACGGGCCGTTACCAACTCGACCCCATAAATCGCAAACACAGGGACAGAGAGCATTTCACAAGCCAGGGCAATCTCCGGGTAACCAGCCCGCACAGAGAACTCTAGTCCCACAGACTGAGCCCGGACGACAGGGGGTAGAGGGACCCCCATCGTAACGCCACGTCAGCACAGGCGAGCAGAGACACACCCGCCCCCAACCAGCCGAAACGGGCAAACAACACCAACTGCTGGAGCGCCGATTCAACACGTCCGCCCCGTACCGAAGCTAGGGCCAGCACACAGCACAATGGGGCCATTTAGTACCGTAACTACACTATTCTGCTGTATAACTGAATCTCTTCACGTGAAAGCCATTAGATTCAGTAATTCCCTCCCCCCCCCCCCTTAACCCATCGACGGTCGAGCACACAATCATTTAGTGTTGTAAGGGGTATCCAGGATTTCATCTCTAAGCACTGAGACATTGTAAACAAATCCATAAACGTTTGGTGTTTGGGCCGCCAGAGGTCTCTGGAGCCTGATTTGCCTCGATTTGTTGACCTCTGGGAGGGCTCAGTGCCCATCTGACCTTGTTGGGGAGGACAGGCTTATTGCTCTCACCTCGCTGCAGCAACGCATATTATAAGGTAGAGAACATTCGTGTTTATTAGATATTTATAATTTAATTATCTGGAATGCCAAGATGGTCTCCCTAAACGATTTACTTTAAACAGGAGAAAATTGTTTTAATATACTTGCAAAACGAGAGTATTGTAGGTAGATTTATCTTCATCATTTCATCTGTAGTTTTATATTTTCTTCAAAATACAATATCATCATTTTCCTTTCTGTAAATAATTCCTTTTCATTGACTTAAGCAACTCGGAACCTCTTAACTGTCGGCCAGACAGACAGTAGTCAGCTTCTTGGTAGCCCCCCCCCCTACCTTCTGAGGCAGTTGGTAGGGGGGGGGGGTGGAGAGAGTTGGCTTCTGCCTGTGTGGCTGACAGTTCGAGGTGCTGATTGTCCAAGTGAATGAGATGTTGTTATCTTCGATAGGGTTGGTTGATTGGGTTCTGTAAATACGAATTTTGTACTGTTATTGACAGAATGATTGCAGAGTTATTTAGTTATAACATTATTTACTAATGTTAACCGGGTAACATTATAGACGTGGGGATGAATTGTTTCAAGTGTAGGATAGGCCTTTACATGAATGATTTATGGATATAAATAGTTGCTTCTTCAGGGTCAATATACCTTCTGCAATTTCCTTTATTTTATTATTAGGTGATTAATCTCGAGGTTGTTGACTCTTTATGGGGGTGATAGTGGAGCGAGAGGTGGGGTTCAGGTACTCCCTGTTCCCGGTACAAGTTCAGGTACAAGTTCCCTCCTATTCTGTCTACACATACACACAACCACTTGGGCTGGACGGTAGAGCGACGGGCTCACTTCGATGACGTGAAGTCAGTGTTCAATCCCCGACCGTTAACCACGTGCTTGGGCACCATTCCTTCCCCAGTCTTGTCCCAGATCCTTATCCTGACCCCTTCCCAAGTGCTATATAGTCGCAAGGGCTTGGTGCTTTCGCCTGATAGCTGACTTCTCTTCACACTTACACATTAGTGTGTAATAACACCATAACAACACCATTACACATTGCGGTAACCACATCTATAACAATCACGAGAGGTCAACACTCACCCTAGTAATTGTTCACTATTAAAACGATCGAAAAATTAAAAAAAATACAAATACACAATCACCAATTTTTCTGTTTCATTCTCTCTCTCTCTCTCTCTCTCTCTCTCTCTCTCTCTCTCTCTCTCTCTCTCTCTCTCTCTCTCTCTCTCTCTCTCTCTCTCTTGCTCTCTGTCTCTCTGAATAACAATGAATATATATTATATGTGTAACAACAAATTTTTTATTTTCCCTCCATGGGGTTCCCGGCAGATACAAAGGCAGTTTGCAGTCATTTTTCTTGTTCGCTGTTCATCAGTCAGAGAAATATGAAGCTGTAATCACCTTTCCACAATGTTTTATTACAAAATATTTGTGACAGCGTGTGTTAAATATACGTTGCTAATAGGTTCTGACTGAAACTATGCGCGCGTACACACACACACACACACACACACACACACACACACACACACACACACACACACACACACACACACACACACACACACACACACAGTCTGTTACACGAATGTAGAAGACATCGAGCAGTTGGAACATGAAATACCACTAGGAGCCAGTGACCATTGTGTCCTAGTCTTTGACTACATGATGGAGCTTAAAATTGTGACCAAAGGACAAGAGGTCCGGGAAAGGAGACTTGATTACAGAAAAGGGGACTACAGAAGGATAAGGGCCTACCTGGGAGAAGTGCAGTGGGAGGAAGCACTTAGAGGAAAAACAGTGCAAGGTATGATGAACCAAGTCATATTGAAATGCAAGGAGGCTGAAGAGAGATTTATTCCAACAATAAAAGAAAAAAGCAGGAGGGAATATAATAACCCATGGTTTAATAGACAATGTCAGGAAGCAAAGGTGAGAAGCAGGAGGGAGTGGAGGAAGTACAGAAGACAAAGGACAGAGGACAACAGGATTAGATGTAACAGAGCTAGGAATGATTACATTAACATAAGACGATTGTCGGAAAGAAATTATGAGAATGATATTGCAGTCAAAGCGAAAAAGCAACCTAAATTACTACATAGCCATATAAGAAGGAAGATGTCGGTAAATGACCAAGTGACAAGACTGAGGAAAACAGAAGGGGCATATACAGAAAGCGACAAGGAAATCTGCGAGGTACTGAATGCAAAATTCCATGGAGTGTTCACAACCGAGCCTGAGCAGCTCCCATTGTTAGAAGCGATTACCCTAGATGAAAGACTATCAGATATAGAGGTGACAGTAGTAGTAGGCATCCTTCAGTCTCGGGAGACTATGGAGTTGCGCCCTAGTTGTCAATCCTGGTGCAGCGTCTGGCGTGACTGATGAGGCCAATCCGAGAGTGGCAGTCCTTCCCACACCGAACACAAACGAAGTCCGATTCTGGTCTGTCTTCCTGGTTACCGGCTTTCCTTCTCTGTCTCTTTGCCTCCGATTCCTTGGCAAGTGACTCCTCGAACTTGGAGAGACCTCGTTGAACAGACTGCCTCCAGGCTGAACGGTCTGCAGCCAGTGTCTCCCATATAGCAAGATCGACGTCCATGGCTTTCAGGTCCCTTTTGCATACGTCTTTGTACCGTAGCTGGGGCTTGCCTACTGGACGCTTTCCCTGCCTCAGCTCTCCATACAGGAGATCCTTGGGGATCCTGCCGTCGCCCATTCGCACAACGTGCCCGAGCCAGCGCATTCGTCTCTGTTTCAGCATTGTGTACATGCTGGTGATTCTTGCTCTCCCCAAGACGTTGTTGTTTGTCACCTTGTCCTGCCAGGTGATGTCCAAGATGTGTCTAAGGCAGCGCATGTGGTAGGCATTCAGCCGTCTTTCCTGACGGGCGCGGAGTGTCCAAGACTCACTGCCATAAAGGAGAGTGCTCAGGACACAGGCTCTGTAAACCTGAATCTTAGTATACTCAGTTAGCCTATTGTTGGCCCACACTCTCTTTGTCAGTTTGGACATGGTAGTAGATGCCTTACCGATGCGTTTGTTTAGCTCCGTATCAAGAGAGAGGGAGTCAGAGATTGTGGAGCCCAGGTACACGAAGTCGTGAATAACTTCCAGTTTGGAATCAGAGATGCCGATGTCAGGTGGGGAGTCCACTCCTTGTCCCATGACTTGTGTTTTCTTCAGACTGATGGTGAGTCCGAAAGCTTGAGAGGCCTCGCTGAAGCGGGTTATGAGCCGTTGGAGGTCTTCAGCTGAGTGGGCAGTGACTGCTGCGTCGTCGGCAAAGAGGAAGTCGCGCAGACACCTCAGCCGAACCTTTGTCTTGGCTCTCAGCCTGGCGAGGTTAAAGAGCTTTCCATCCGACCTGGTCCGGAGGTAAATGCCTTCCGTGACAGATCCGAAGGCGTGCCGCAGCATAACTGCGAAGAAAATCCCGAATAGGGTTGGAGCCAGTACGCAGCCCTGCTTTACTCCACTTCGGATGTCAAAGGCGTCTGATGTTAGGCCATCAAAGACCACGGTGCCCCTCATGTTCTCATGGAAAGATCTGATGATGCTGAGGAGCCTGGGTGGGCATCCGATCTTGGGGAGGATCTTGAACAGGCCATCCCTGCTGACGAGGTCGAAGGCCTTCGTCAGATCTATGAAGGTTACAAAGAGTGGCTGCTTCTGTTCCCTGCATTTCTCCTGCAGTTGTCTGAGGGAAAAAACCATGTCGATGGTGGACCTGCCAGCTCTGAATCCACATTGTGATTCTGGATAGACTCTCTCTGCAAGTACTTGGAGCCTCTTCAATGCGACTCGAGCAAACAGCTTTCCGACAATACTGAGGAGGGAGATTCCACGGTAGTTGTTGCAGTCGCCCCTGTCACCTTTATTCTTATACAGTGTGACGATGTTGGCATCCCTCATGTCCTGTGGCACCTCTCCTTCTTCCCAGCAGAGGCAGAGAATTTCGTGCAGCTCCATGAGCAGGCTACCTCTGCAGCACTTCAAGGTCTCAGCAGGAATGCCATCTTTGCCAGGAGCTTTACCAGAAGCAAGGGAGTCCAGGGCATCGTTGAGTTCTTCCAGGGTCGGTTCACTGTCGAGCTCCATTAACACAGGCAGACACTCAATGGCGCTCAGGGCATCTTCGGTGACCACATTGTCCCTGGCGTATAGCTCAGAGTAGTGCTCGACCCAGCGCTTCAGCTGCAGTGTCTGGTCCTGAATCACCTCGCCAGTGGCAGATTTCAGAGGAGCGGTCTTCCTCTGGATTGGGCCGAGGGCCTGCTTGATGCCGTCATACATTCCCCTTACATTGCCTGTATCCGCTGCAGTCTGTATCTGGGAGCAGAGCTGGAGCCAATAGTTGTTGGCACATCGCCTGGCGCTCTGCTGCACTTTGCAGCGGACGGCCCGAAGGATCTGTAAGTTGCGCTGACTTGGGCAGGCTTTGTAGGCTGCCAAGGCGTTTCTCTTCTCTTCGATTACAGGTGTCATCTCTTCCGAGTGAGCCTCGAACCAGTCTGCCGACCTGCTGGTCTTCTTGCCAAAGGTGGAAATGGCAGCGTTGAACACAGCGTCTCTGAAGTGCTCCCATCTTTTACAGGCAGTGACCCCAGCTGGGCCAGGGAGAGCTTCCTCGAGCACGTGTGCAAAATCTTCCACCTTGTCCTGGTTGCGGGTCTTGGTGGTGTCGATGCGAGGTCTGCCTGCCTTTTTCGAGTGATGAATCTTCTTTGGTTGCATCTTGACCCTGCTACATACCAGGGAGTGGTCGGTGTCACAGACAGCACTCTGGTAGCTACGCGTAATCTTGACGCTGGGTAGACTTGCACGCCTGGTAAGAATCAGGTCAAGCTGGTGCCAGTGCTTGGATCTGGGGTGTCTCCAAGATACTCGGTGTTGAGGCTTTGTGCCGAAGAACGTGTTGGTGACACAAAGACCATGAAGGCAGCAAAGTTCTAGCAGACGTTGCCCGTTCTCATTCATCCTTCCTATGCCGAATTGACCCAGGCAAGTGGGCCAAATGTTGTGCTCGGCACCCACTCTGGCGTTGAAGTCGCCGAGGATGAACAGTGGCTCCTTTACAGGGATTCTCGCTATGACTCTGTTGAGGTCATCGTAGAATTTTTCCTTTGCCTCTGCTGGAGAAGTCAGGGTTGGTGCATATGCACTAATTACATTGACTGGTCCTGTTTGGGAGTACAGTTGCAGAGACAGAATTCGTTCGGTTTCCCCCATCGGTGGCATAATGTATCCCAACAGTGCATTCCTGACGGCAAATCCCACACCATGTTCTCTGGTCTCATCTGGAGGTTTTCCTTGCCAGAAGAAAGAGAAGGTCCTCTCTCTCACAGATCCTGATCCCGGGAGCCTGGTCTCTTGGAGAGCAACAATATCCATCTGCAGCTTGCTCAGCTCCCTATCGATGATTGCTGTTTTTCGGGCGTCATTGATTTCTTGCAGGTCGTCAGAGAAACCTGGTGTCAGTGTCCTGACGGTCCATGTGCCCAGCTTTAGGGCAGTTGATATTTTCTTCTTTGGTTTGGTATTGCTTGGTGCAAAGTTGTCGGGCCGCTTGTCAGTTTTCACCCTAAACCCCACGCACCCAGTGAGGTTAACGGACCGTGGCGAGGCAACACCTTATTGGCTGGGGTTTGCCCAGCTTGAGGCGGGCGGTAGCTGCCCAGTGGGGCGCGATGACCCCTCCCACCGTCGGAAGCAACCCCTGGCGTCACACTCTTCGCCAATCGAGCAGAAGACTTAAAACCGGTAGACTGTCGCTTCCCGTGTTGGTTCGACGCTGTGAGGCGAAGCTGGAGTGTCCTCTCCAGGGCGCAAAGCCTGGGTAGGTAGATATGGAGGAGAAGCTGTTACCCATGCAGCAGGTCCCCCCTCTCCACGTTGCTGAAATTATCCAATAGAGAGGCAAATGCCAATACGCATGGTTCCAGCAACGTCGCAGGAGCTGCCAGAACGAGGTCGATGTCAACAACGAACGAACTAGAGGTGACAGCAGAGGAGGTAATGAAACAGTTGATAACACTGGATGCAAATAAAGCTGTTGGACCAGACAAAGTATCACCGTGGATACTTAAAGAGGCAGCGCAGGCTCTCAGCGTGCCTCTGGCAATGATCTTTAATGAGTCACTTATGTCGGGAGAATTGCCCAGTTGCTAGAAGGAGGCAAATGTCGTACCGATTTTCAAGAAAGGTGATAGGGAGGAGGCACTTAACTACAGACCCGTATCACTGACAAGCATCCCCTGCAAAATACTTGAAAGAATAATTAGGCTAAGACTTGTTGAGCACCTGGAGAGCATTGGGTTTGTAAACAAGCACCAACATGGGTTCTGGACAGGGAAATCATGCCTAACAAACCTTTTAGAATTCTATGATAAAGTAACAAGGATAAGGTAGGACAGAGAAGGCTGGGCAGACTGCATATTTCTTTACTGCCAAAAGGCCTTTGATACAGTACCGCACATGAGACTGCTATACAAACTTGAGAGGCAGGCAGGAGTAAGCAGAAAGGCCCTAGTATGGGTGAAGAACTACCTAACAGGAAGGAGCCAGAGGGTAATGATAAGGGGCGAGAAGTCGGATTGGCGAACAGTAACAAGTGGAGTACCTCAAGCATCGGTGCTGGGACCAATCCTCTTTCTAATTTACGTAAATGATATGTTTACAGGAGTGGAATCATACATGTCAATGTTTGCGGATGACGGAAAATTAATGAGAAGAGTTGTGACAGACGAGGATTGTAGGATCCTCCAAGAGGACTTAAACAGGTTGCAGAGATGGTCAGGGAAATGGCTACTGGAGTTTAACACCAGTAAATGTAAAGTTATGGAAATGTGATCAGGTGACAGGAGACCAAAGGGACAGTACAAAATGAAGGGGAACAGCCTACCTGTAACGACTCGAGAAAGAGACCTGGGAGTGGATGTGACACCTAATCTAACTCCTGAGGCACATATAAATAGGATACCGACAGCAGCGTACTCTACATTGGCGAAAATTAGAACTTCATTCAGAAACCTAAATGAGGCTTTTAGGGCGCTTTACACTGCCTACGTGAGACCCGTCTTAGAGTATACCGCGCCATCATGGAGTCTCCACCTGAAGAGACACATAAAGAAACTGGAGAAGGTTCAGAGGTTTGCGACGAGGCGTGTCCCAGAGTTACGAGGGATGGGATATGAAGAGCGACTGAAGGAACTGAACCTTATGACACTAGAGAAAAGAAGGGAGAGAGGAGATATGATAGGGACATATAAAATACTCAGGGGAAGTGACAAAGTGGAAATAGAGGAAATGTTCACACGTAATAATAACAGAACGAGGGGACATGGGTGGAAACTGGAAACTCAGATGGGTCACAGAGATGTTAGGAAGTTTTCTTTTAGCGTGAGAGTAGTGGAAAAATGGAATGCACTTGGGGAACAGGTTGTGGAAGCAAATACTATTCATACTTTAAAAACTAGATATGATAGGGAAATGGGACAGGAGTCATTGCTGTAAACAACTAATAGCTGGAAAGGCGGGATCCAAGAGTCAATGCTCAATCCTGCAAGCACAAATAGGTGAGTACAAATAGGTGAGTACACATACAAACACACACACACACACTCACACCCACACACACACACACACACACACACACACACACACACACACACACACACACACACACACACACACACACTACATAAATGATCTACCAGTTGGTATACAGAAATATATGAACATGTTTGCTGATGATGCTAAGATAATAGGAAGGATAAGAAACTTTGATGATTGTCATGCCCTTCAAGATGACCTGAACAAAATAAGTATATGGAGCACCACTTGGCAAATGGAATTTAATGTTAATAAATGCCACGTTATGGAATGTGGAATAGGAGAACATAGACCCCACACACCCTATATATTATGTGAGAAATCTTTAAAGAATTCTGATAAAGAGATCTATTGGTGGTTCTAGACAGAAAACTATCACCTGAGGACCACATAAAGAACGTTGTGCGAGGAGCCTATGCCACGCTTTCTAACTTCAGAATTGCTTTTAAATTCATGGATGGCGATATACAAAAGAAATTGTTCTCGACTTTTGTTAGGCCAAAGCTAGAATATGCAGAGGTTGTGTGGTGCCCATATCTTAAGAAGCACATCAGCAAACTGGAAAAGGTGCAAAGACATGCTACTAAGTGTCTCCCAGAACTGAAGGGCAAGAGCTGCGAGGAGAGGTTAGAGGCATTAAATATGCCATAACTAGATGACAGAAGAAAAAAGAGGTGATATGATCGCTACATACTAAATAGTAACAGGAATTGATAAAATCGATAGGGAAGATTTCCCGAGACCTGGAACTTTAAGAACAAGAGGTCATAGATTTAAACTAGCTAAACACAGATGCCGAACAAATATAAGAAAATTCACTTGCGCAAACAGAGTGGTAGACGGTTGGAACAAGTTAGGTGAGAAGGTGGTGGAAGTCAAGACTGTCAGTAGTTTCAAAGCGTTATATGACAAAGAGTGCTGGGAAGACGGGACACCACGAGCGTAGCTCTCATCCTGTAACTACACTTAGGTAATTACACACACATGACTCTGAGCTTCCCGGGACAGAAGGCAGTACACACCTGACATAGAGAAGCTCTAAACTTAAGCTGTGAAATAAGTTCATTGTCATTAAATTGACATTATATATTCACATTAAAACACGCAATAACTTTTTTTCAACTGGTCCTTTACACATCAACTTACGCTAAAACTATAGTACATTTATCAACTATTGGTAGAACGTAAATAAATTGGACTGTTGTACCCAAAATATACCACGTTTGGTGGTATTTATTTACGTAGAGAGTACGATAAAGAGGCTGGAATTCAATATGAACTTTAATCTCGCGTGACGGAATATCGCTGACAGAATATCGGATAATCGTTGAAAGAAGCGGAATATCGCTGCTTCTATCCAGACAGCAAAAATCCTTGGCAACATCTACGTAATTCTCATCATATTTTGGGACAGAAAACCCTCGAACTATATCCCAATTCGGTTATGGTTTTATTGTCCGGATGTTTGGCTGACCAATAAAGTCAGGATGTTTTGTCCAACCACTATTACGAATGGTCCTTGCTAACTTCTGGTCAAACTTTGTCAAGTTTATCAGCCCTCATAACATGTAAAGCGTCAAGCAGCCGCTTCCCTGCGTCGCACCCGTCACTTGCGTCACAACCGTCCCCTGCGTCACACCCGTCACTTGCGTCCCAACCGTCCCCTGCGTCACACCCGTCAAATGCGTGTCTTGTGGAGCAGCATCACTGTCGTTAGTTGATATTATCAACATTTCCTTCACGACCTTTAAACTCTCGTCTAATACATCAATGTCACGATTCCTTCAAAATCAAATATCAAAAGTTCTAATAAGTTTTAGCATTTATTTTACTGGTTATACAAATTAAATAAATATTGTATAAAAAAAGTTGCTTCGCTCAAGCTTTTAACTAGTCCTGTGATGAAATTGTCCCAGCTTAGGCCCCTTCAGGATAAACAGAATTCGGGGTTTGCCCCATATTCACAGCTTATATTAAACAGCGCATTCTATGAGGGCGAATGGCTTTTTTATGGATCCATCCTTCAGCATAATTTAACACTGCCGGCGTCTCCACACAGCGGTTGTCAGGGTGGAATGAGACGACATCGTAGAGGATGGCGCTAAAGGCCTCTATGATAGCGAGAGATGGTGTTTGATGTCAGATCGTTGATCCTCGATAGCGAACTGGTTCTTGACTGCCTCTCACTCTCACCAGAGAGAGAGGAGAGAGAGAGAGGGAGGGAAATGGAGAGAGAGAGAGTGTGACAGGTCGTATTCCAGGGAGAACCAATAGGGTAAGCGCTAACAAGAGCTATGGCAAGAGAAAGCAATAAGAGCCAAAATATGTCTTATCTCTTTTACTCACTTTTACTTACTTTACTTTACTCCCGCAACTCCGGGAGTTGCGTGGTGACCACCGGCCAGGACGGACGCTCCTGAGGTCTCTCCGCACTGGCTAGTGTTTACGTTGGGTGATTGCTGGTTTGCCCTGCTGGTGGTGGTTTGCCACTGACAGGGTGACGTTTGCCTTAGCCATGGGGTCGTCTCGCCTTCCAGTGCAGAGGACATTGTCGGCTGGTCTGGCATTTACGGTGCCGGTGGACCATCCATTGGTTGGTGTCGCCCTGGTGGACGTGCTTCATGTGCAGCTGTCGGACCTGGTGGGCATCCAGCTGCTTCAGGGCAACCGTGCTGTGGTCAAGTTTCGCCTCCAGGCTGCCTTTCAGGCGTTTCTCGAGCGTTGTGAGGGGCGTGTTTACCCTCTCCCTGATTCAGCTGGCTCAGTTAAGGTGGTGAATCTTAGTGTGACCTTGACGTCTGTAGCGGTGCATGGTGCCCCCTTCGAATTTCAGGACGACTTTTTAACCTCCTGTTTTGAGCGATTTGGGACAGTGTTAAGTGTTCGTTGGAACAAGGTCGTTGCCGGGCACTGTGTTGGTATGCTTGACGGCTCCCGCACCCTGACAATGTCGCTGAAGTGTAGTGTACCGTCGTCGATGTCCGTGTTGGGATACACGCTCCGCTGCCAGTATCGGGGTCAACCGCGCACCTGTTATCGGTGTGGTCACGAGGGTCATCAGGCTGCAGCGTGCGACGTGGGAGCAACTGGTCGGGTGCATGTTTTTCGTGCGGAGGATTTCCTGCCCTTGTTACGTTCGGACGGTTCTGAGGACGGAGTAGGTGCTGTGCCTGAGGCGCCTGATTGCCTGTCTGCTGCTCCGCCTGTTGAGGCGAATTCTACGGCCTGTGCGACACGTCTGGTGACTGCTGTGGCCCCTGGGGTTGTTGAGCTGGTGTGTGTGGGTGTCGGGCCGTCGCCTGAGCTGCGAGTAGTGCAGGATGTCCCGGTGGAGGTCCATGTCCCGCCCCCGCCTGTGGATGTGATACCGGCTCCCGGGAACGCGGGTTCTGCTGTTTTAGAGGGGGTGCTTCGGCAGGGGGAGGTGCCTGCCGTGCCTGTGTGTGTTGGTGACTGTAGTTCTGCTCTTTCCATCCCTTTGCAGAAGCGCGCGCGTCGGTGTTCTGAGGCTGTTCCCCTGGATGATGTGGACAGTGTGGGTGATGTGGCCTCTGTGAACTCTTCGGACGGTGCGGGTGTGGCCTGTGTGGATGTGAAGATGGTGGCCGTGCCTGCGGCGGGGCCTGCTGGGTGTGGTGTGGTGCGGCCTGTCTCGAAGCGTTCACGGCGGGCTCGGAGTGTGTCTCCCCTTCGGGGTGTGCCTTGGGAGGAGGTGGGGGAGTATGGTGATCTGGCGCCCCCCCGCCGAGGATGATGGTGCTGTGAGGGGCTCCGAAGTTGCTACCTGTGCCTCTCTTCCTGCGTCTCCTGCTGCTGGATCTCCGCAGTGGGGGGTTGTCCCTGATGATCGGGACCTTGTCGTAATGTTGCGGAAAGATGTGCGCCAGGGGGCCTCGGCTCCTGTGCCCGGTGGTGGGGTCGGTGCCGCTCCTGCATCCCCTGCTGTATCCCCTCCTTCCTTGCTCCGGTCTGGGGATTGCCTAGTCTCGTCTGCTGGGATCGTGCCCTGTGAGGGTCCGGAGTTGGGCCCTTATCGAGATGCCCGGGTGCTTCCGATCCCGTGGTGCTCGTCCACTGTCTGGGTGTCGCGGATGAAGGAGTTTGTATATAGGGTGCCGGATAGGATGTCTCAGCCGAGGGCGCCGCCTGGTGGCCGGCTGCCCGCTGACCTGCGGGTGATTTGGGAAGTGTACTGCTTGCGCTTTCCGATACACAAGTTTCCGGAGAAGTATTAGTTCCCGTCTTGTCCACACTGCTAAGCCGTGCGTGGATCAGCTGCCGCCGTGACCACGACGCTCCGCCCCCCGGTGCGGGGTGTCTCCCTCTGACGTCCGCCTCTGTTTTCGTCGCCTCTCCTCTCTCTACGGCCCATCACATCTACCGCTTTTGACTTTCTTCTCCTCCTAACCGTCAACGCGTCTCCTTACGTCTGTCCTGGTGCAGTCATCGGGAGGGTTAACCCTTCATGCAAACTGCACCTATTCTCAAGAAGAAGAAATTAACTCCATTGTTGCGGCACCTTGGTGTTCGGTAAGTAGTTAGAATTTCAGACCGTCGGCAGCCAGGTAGCAAAGTCAATTCATAGACAAAGTACTCAACGAAAACGGGGAGTTGTTAAGTAGAATTAGATAATTGCTGAGGCAATTAGTCGTTGTAAAGGAACGTCTAATTGGAAGCGTGAGCAGATTTACTGCATACCTGTTGACACGTGTGTGTGTGTGTGTGGGGGGGGGCCATACCTTCTCTATGAGACTTTTTGCTGTTGCACCAACGACGATATATTTTATATAAGGATATATTTATATATGGTGTATCAGCTTTCAAGAGTGTGTGTCTCTCTCTCTCTTAATTTACAAGGTCTTGAGCCATATGGGGGAAGGTTTATGCCCCCCTTCATGGAGACATCAAACGCCCCCCTCTTGGTTCAAGAAAAGATTCCTTGAACCTTTTCACTGTCACTATACACTTCACCGCTCTGTTTATGAATGCATGGTCGACGCATTCTGACGTCTGAAAGCTTTCTGAAGCTTTCGATGACTTCTGCGTTATTTGTCCTTGATCAAAATTATATGGAGCTTTATTTAAGGCTGTCTCTCCGTTAGTTACTCTTTATACGTTGGTATTTTTGGTTTGTTATGGTGGTTACTTCTTGAAGTGCCAACGAGAGGCTTGCAATTTACGTGTCGACTTAGGTAACGTACGCTCGTTTGAGTGCAAGAATTATGGCAAAGAATTCAGCTTGGTGAGTTTTGATTGCACTCGACATAACTTTGATTGCACGGCATAACTGTGCCGTGCTTGTGCACTAAGCTAAGACACATTCGTAACAAAATAGTTATGGATAGAGATTTGTATGTCTCACGTGAATGGCTTTTTGTTGACCGGTCTCCGAATGCAATGATACAACTGTTGACTTAGTCAAAATATTATGCTCTTAAATGGGACATTGATCTTCATAATGGAGGGCTATTTGAGCCGCGTAAAGGCAGCATTTTATTATGAGAACTGCAAAGAAATATGTTAGACTCGATGCAAAGGGAAATTCTTGCAACTTCCTTTCATCATTCTATTAAACAGGAAGAATCATCATTCTATACGTTAGCAGATATCTATACACGTTACTGCTGCTAGGCTTTGGCTGGGATACAAGTATTTCTGAGAGTTTTCACCACCTGTTGATGTTGATTTACTAAATGTAAACTCTGCTATGATAACAAATCGCGTACGTTGCGTCACTATGCAATCGTATGGAAAGGGAGGGAGAGAATTATCAGGGGGAAAGCGCCAAGCCATTACGACTATATAGCACATGGAATGGATCAGGATAAGGATTTGGGATGGGACGGTGGGGGGAAGGAATGGTGCCCAACTACTTGGACGGGTTGGGAATTGAACGCCGACCTACATAAAGCGAGACCGTCGCTCTACCGTCTAGACCAAGTAGTTGGGAATCGACTTGATAAAAAACGCAAAATTTGGCGATAACTCTGCCAATGGTGGTCAAGAAATGTGTAATTACTTCATTCAAAATGATGTTCTACGAGAAATTTTAAGACAAATATTCAAAGTTGACTTGAATGCTAAACCACACACTAGACGACAAGGCGACGACGACGTTTCGGTCCGTCCTGGACCATTTACAAGACAATCGTCTTGATAATGGTCCGGGACGGACCGAAACGTCGTCGTCTCCTCAGCTTCTGATGTGTGCTTTAGTCATCATATCTTCACCCACGTTATTATAACTCATCGTCTCCAAAGTTCACTTACGGAGCAAGCCTGTAAAACTGTCCACCAGTTGGGTGGGTGTGAGAGCAGGATTAGGAACTTTGTAACTGTGAATTGACTTTATTAGAGACTTCTGAACCACTTGTGATACATAAAAACATTATTGACATATATTAAATTTGAGTTACAGGCTTCCCAAGACTGTTACCTGCTCAGCTAAATGAACTTTGGTGATTATTTCATGAGACCATTATGTGTCTTACCTTGTGGTTACCTGGTGTTGATTGGGGTCTAAGTATCCCCCCCCCCCCCTAGAGGCCCGGTTTCTGACCAGGCCTCCTGGATAATGGGCTGGTCAAGCAGGCTGTTGGACGCGGCTGCTCGCAGCGTGACGTGTGTGTATCCCTGTGTATTTGCAACTGTATTACTGTGGGTATGGGGTCAACTTTTTTTTCATTAGAAAGGAAGTGAAAGTGGTTCATTCTGTCCACAGTGACACAGTGTGTAGTGAAAATGGCTACAATGACAGTGTATATTGAAGATGGCTACAGTGACTGTGTAGTGAAGATGGTTACAGTGATTAGTGAATATGATTACAGTGACACAGTGTGTTGTGAAGATGGCTACGGTGACAGAGGCAGCGTGTAGTGAAGATGGCTACAGTGACAGTGTGTAGTGAAGATAGTTACAGTGTCAGCGGGTACTGAAGATGGCTACAGTGACAGTGTGTAGTGAATATGATTACAGTGACACAGTGTGTTGTGAAGATGGTTACGGTGACAGAGGCAGCGTGTAGTGAAGATGGCTACAGATGACATAGCACAAGGACCCTGGTGTTGTTGTTGTTGTTGTTGACACAACACGACAACTTTGGTGTTGAAACTGGGGGCTGTGGCACAGTGGAATGGGTTGTATTACTGAGACAAACATTACAACAGGGAAGGGAAGGGAACTATGAAGGGGAAAAGCGCAAAGCTATTACGACCATATAGCACTGTGAACGGGGTAAGGATAAGGGTTTGAGATGGGACGGTGGGAGGAAGAAATGGTGCCCAACCACTTGGTGGACAGTCGGAGATTGAACGCTGACCTACATGAAGCGAGACCGTCGCTCTACCGTCCAGCCCAAGTGATTGGGCAGGGTGCACGCAGTAAATTTTCATGGTGAAATGTGGGGGGGTCTACCACCATGCCCATTCTAAAGTAGGAGTGGCTCCTGTTGCGACAACTGACGACTTATCACTGACGTCGTCTTCGACACCACTGATGTCCTCGAAAACACTGATATCGTCTTCGACACGACTGACGTCCTCGATACCACTGACGTCGTCCTCAATACCACTGACGTCGTCCTCGACACCACTGACGTCGCCCTTTACACCACTAACGCAGTCCTCTACACCACTGACGTCGTCCTATACACCACTGACGTCGTCCTCGACACCACTGACGTCCTTGACACCACTAACGCAGTCTTCTACACCACTGACGTCGTCCTTGACACCACTAACGCAGTCCTCTACACCACTGACGTCGTCCTTGACACCACTAACGCAGTCCTCTACACCACTGACGTCGTCCTCTACACCACTGACGTCGTCCTCTACACCTCTACACCACTGACGTCCTCGACACCACTGACGTCGTCCTCAACACATGCAGGGACGGTGAGGGAGACAAGGTTGACGTTCTGGAGAGAGAAGACGAACACTCTCCCGAACCAGAAGGAACGTTCTATCATTTCGAGAGCTACTAGGAGGTCTCTGAGCTTTGGGAAGACATATCATTAAACTCCAACAGCACGGCGTCCCCTACACACTCACCACTACAAAAGTATTTCGAAGATGATATGGACTGCGATATCACGAATTGGGATGAGGTCCCAATAGCCTGCCTCACGCGTCCTCTTTCAGACTCGCCAGATATAGTCAGCGATGTCACAAATTGGGAAGAGGCCCCTTCATAATCTGTCAAACGGGTTGTGACAGAGTAGCTAAATGCACTGTTGGTCAAACCATATGAGGCGTTTGCGGGTTATTTCTCGTTAAAATGGCCGAGAGGGAAATGATTTAGGATTTATGTTTTACATTAAATGTCTTTTTATTTTCAAATCAACGCATGTAGACGGAATTAGTATAATTTAGAAAAATAGTGTATAATTGTTTTTTCTTTTATTTACATTGTGTGTGTTATTATATTGTGGGTTGGTGTTGTCGTTGATCCTTCTTTATGGACAACCCAACCCACAACTCGGTAGAGTGCTTATACTTTACCAGGAGATCACCCTGGGTGCTTCTGGCTCTAGGAGAGGGGCTCAACGTCACACGTTTAGGGGATGCGGCTCCAATACTTAGTCTCGTTGTCACGTGCACACACCCACTCGAGCCGCTGTGACTCCCCACTCTCTCCTTATGTGATATGATCTCCTCAATACCCTTTGACTTATTAGTTTTCCGTCCTACCCTGTCCACAGCGGTGGTTCTTGGTTCTTTCTCTCTCTCTGTCCTTCATTACTACTTCCTGGGAAGCCTCACTAGGACAAGGGCAAGCACCAGCAAATTTCAATACATTTACTGGACCTAGCACATACACAATATATACACACATATAATAATAATAATAATAATGAATCCTACACGCTATACTATTTCAGTCAGGTTGCACTCCAACACCATCAGAACTCTATCATCTGCTTATCAAGTGGTATCCTATCTCCGGATTCACCACCTAATACTACCAACCTCCTAAAGTAGGTAAAGTCTTATAACACAATGTTGCACTATCAGCAAGAGAATATGTATATCTTTAAACATGTACAAGGAAAACCAGCGTATGACTGCAATAACATAAATGTTAGTATAAATGTTCCTTGATATACAACAATGATCAATCGATCACCCTATTAGTCCTAGAACACATACATCTGTAGGTAATCCAGCCTACGACTGTAACTCTATGCTTCAATATAAGTACTCCTTGGCACAAAAATGGCAAACAATCACTCACCTTTCGCTGTGTCTTGCACGCTAATGACAACCAAACACTCTACCAACTCCCTACAAGTAATCAACCAGAACTTCCCTTCCACATCTGGAAGTTCACTACCCTGATATCTTCAGGTTCTTCCGGGTTTATCTACCAGGATCCTCGGCAGCTCTTCCAGGCTGCTACACCATGAAGTCTTCCCTGAGCAACTACGGTGCTTCACCACTTCTACTACGGTCCTCCACAGCTCTCCTGGCTGCTACACCGTGAAGTCTTCCTCGAACAGAACTGGAGTTTCGCCACTGGTATTGCAGAAGCACGTGACACTCCTCTTCACTGCTTCTCCTCACAGCTCGAGGTCCTACTCTTCACTGTGGGGGCTACTCTTCCTCGAAGTACACTACTCCTTCGACAGTCTTGGAGTCTCTTCCACTAACTCACTCAACTGGCTCGAAGTTCTCAGTAACTTCTTCTAAATATAAACCTGCAACCCACTGACACGCCAATAAAAATATTTCCTTATAAACACATTGACGAAATAATCCACACAATATGTTTGCATCTGCTCTCTTCATACTGTGAGAGTGGACTCCCCCGTTTTGGCTGGTCCATGCTCTGCCTTGCCCAGCGGTCCTCCTCACTCTGGGAGGGTCCTCCGCCGCCAGTCAGTTGGCTTCAGGCGGTCGACGCGAGAGGACGTGCTGCTCGTTCCTCCAGCTGTCTCTCTCATCTCTGTCCTCTTATTTAGGCTTCCCGCCTTACCAAAACATGTCTAACTTATCAATAAACATTTGCTACTGTCGCTAGGCACACTGCCAACTACACGTAATCACTATAAATTGGCTTAAAATCGTGCTTACCACAGATTGTCTAGTCGAGGACGCTCTCCTCACTGACAGTCTGATCAGGGCGCTCCCACGGCCCATGATAATGTCTCTGGGCGGCTTAATAAACACTCCTCGCCGTCCAGGACTTGAGACCACAACGTTCCCAGCTCGATTCCACAGCTGGAACGTCTGCACACTTCCTTTCTCTTGGAGATATATCACTAGGGGTTCCTCTCTGACAGGAGCTCACACAGCACAGCTTCCCCTCGCGATGTCTGGTACTCAAGTGACTTAAGCTCCTCTCTAAGCAAGCCTCACACCTCCAGCAAATTATCCACATCTCATAATCAGTCATCTATTTTCTTATTCACTGCCCATAATCTCAAATTGTTTATCAAATCCACCCAATTATTTTACATCTGTATCTCCACCTCTATATTTCCTAGAGCTTCTAGTCAGGTCAGGCCTGAGAGAATAATTCTCGAAGGGGAGACTCGTTTTTCGGCTGCCTGGGATCATAACAGTTATTTTGAAATCTTGAGATGATTTCGGGGCTTTAGTGTCCCCGCGGCCCGGTCCTCGACCAGGCCTCCACCCCCAGGAAGCAGCCCGTGACAGCTGACTAACACCCAGGTACCTATTTTACTGCTAGGTATCAGGGGCATAGGGTGAAAGAAACTCTGCCCATTGTTTCTCGCCGGCGCCCGAGATCGAATCCAGGACCACAGGATCACAAGTCTAGCGTGCTGTCTGCTCGACAGTGTGTGTGTGTGTTTGTGTACTTATCTAGTTACTTACCTAGTTGTGCTTTGAGGGGGTTGAGCTCTCGCTCTTTGGGCCCGCCTCTCAACGGTCAATCAACTAATGAACCTGAGCCCAGTAGGCTCAGGTTCCTGAGCCGGCTGTCCTCTATCATATCTACACTTAAAGCTGTGTATGTAGACAGCATCCACCACATCACTTCCTAATGCATTCCATTTGTCTACTACTCTGACACTGAAAAAAATCTTTCTAACGTCTCTATGGCTCATTTGGGCACTCAATTTCCACCTGTGTCCCCTAGTGTGTGTGCCCCTTGTGTTAAAAAGTTTCTTTATCTACCCTATCAATTCCTCTGAGAATCTTGTAGTGTGTGTGTGTGTACTCACCTATTTGTGCCTGTAGGATCGAGCATTACCTCTTGGATCACGCCTTTCCAGCCATCGGTTGTTTACAGCAATGACTCCCGTCCTATTTCCCTATCAATATCTAGTTTTAAAATTATAAATAAAATTTGCTTCCACAACCTGTTCCTTAAGTACATTTCATTTTTCCACTACTCTCACGCTAAAAGAAAACTTCCTAACATCTCTGTGTCTTATCTGAGTTTCTAGCTTCCACCCATGGCCCCTTGTTCGGTTAGGATAAGGATTTAGGATGGAAAGAGGGTATGGAATAGTGCCCAACCACTTGGACGGTCGGGAAATGAACGCCGACCTGCATGAAGCGAGACCGTCGCTCTACCGTCCAGCCCAAGTGGTTGGATGAAGGGGTAGGGTCGAAAGTGGGGAATGGTAAGGAATGTGTTAAAGTGTAGGGAAAATATTGAAAAGCAGGGAAGGCAATTCAGTACGAGGAACGCGGTGAAGGGTAGGGAAGGTAGTGAAGAAGAGAGAGAAGTTGTGTAGTTAAGATGGTCAGAGTGTAGATAATGTGTAGGAAAAGAAGAGTGCAGTAATGCAGACGAAGGGCATAAATGCATAAAACTTCAACCCGTCCTCCTAATGGTAGCGTCTCGTGAAATTGACATACTCTCCCGTTTTCTGTTTTAGGTCCTTTGGTAGGTAAGGATAAGGGGACACTTTAGTACGACAGCTTTTTGACGTTGGGGGAAATCTTAGGAGGACGAGGGTCGGATAGCTTACTCTTAAAACCAAACATAAAGATCACCCATCGCACCCCATTGAACCAATCCTAAATAGATAGAAACCAATTCTTACATCTTCCTCCATCTATACTTGCATTCTGATACACACACGACGCCTTGTACACACACCTAGTTGTACTCAGCTAGGATTGAACCCAGGCTCTTTGGTCCCACTTCTCAGCTGCCAGCTGGTGTACAGATTCCTGAACCTAATGGACTCTATATGTTCGTGGCCGAGCCTATGCTCATTGCGTTTTTTTTTTTTTTCTTAAGATGTTAATAGACGCACAGCAGCTGCTGGAGATAGTTTCCTCCAGACAAATCTGACATGAAATAGCTGGCGGCGCTCCAGACAAGTCGTCACTGATGTTGACGCTCCTAAGGCAAGAGACTGGCTCGTGTTTTCCTTATTCTGGAGAGGAGAGAAGCTGGTGTCCTCAGAGGCACTGTGGTGTCCTCAGAGGCACTGTAGTGTCCTCAGAGGCACTCTGATGTCCTCAGAGGCGCTGTGGTGTCCTCAGTAGAAAGGGGGGGGGACGCTTATGAAATTGTATCACTGTAAGGTTTGCTAACTGGGCCTGTCCTTCCACTTAATAATAATATATAAAATTCACTGCAGGAAGCCATGCTGACTTTATCACACCTCCTCCTGTACTGACACTTTAAGGCACTTTTCATATATTATTTATTACTCGTCTCTTCACCTTTGACATATTCCTCGCTGTTCATCCTCATTTCTTTAAGCTTTTGGGTTTGCTTTGTTAAATCGGTTTGTGTTTGTAAAACATGTTTCTCTATGTGTTTGTAAAATCTTTTTGTTTATGTTGTGAGGCCGCGGTCGTGGTGGGTGGTGGCTGTTTTGATGAGGCAAATGGTGGTGGTGGGGATAGTTACTATCATGGCGCAAGAGAGGTTATTGTTTATATCATGACGCAAGAGAGGTTATTGTTTATATCATGACGCAAGAGAGACTTGTGGTTATTGTGAGGACGCAAAATGGTCGTTGTGTATGTTTTCTCGCAAGAAACAAAATGATTCGTGGGATGTCCGAGGTTGATTGAGCAATTGGTTATAACGTTGCGTTATACAGAGGGTAGAAACTGACTTTGGTCACTGCCAGGTTGGAAGACCTTGTGTCGATTGCAAGATTGGCATACTTTGTATTTCTGTAAGATTGGCACACCCTCTATCAATTGTAAAGGTGTCAATCCCTGTATACCATCATAACATCAACGCATGTATATATTTTCCAGTATGACATACTGTAGTGTAGACAGCACACTATTTTCAGAACATTCTCATTCGTGGAGCCATTCGCGCATAATTGACCTTCAACCAAGTCAGAATCTTCAAAACTTTAGTTCAATCTTCAAACTAAGTCAAAACTTTTTGTTCCGCTGGAAAATACATTGTGAATCTGAAGAGCTTCACTTGAGTATTTATATGTAAATGAGACTTGGAAACGGATTCCTCGGGAAATGTTGAAAAGTTATCTATATAAATAAAAATGGAAATGTTCGTTTGTTGTCGATCAATCATTACAAGATTTGCGTGGAAACATCAGACCATTTGGGAACGCATTAATATTGCTTGCAGGAGATTTCAGGCAAATTTTACCAGTAATTCCTTGGTCGCCATCAGCGGACGAAATAAATGCTTTCCTGAAATACTCTACTTTATGGCGCCAAGTAAAGACGTTAAAATTAACTACAAATATGCGTGTCCAGCTGCAAAAGGATCCATCAGCTGAGTTATTCTCATATATATTTTAAAAATTAGGAACGTAAACGTGCCGGTATATCTGACCTCAGGATGAATTTAATTGCCTCGGAACTTCTACAATTTAGTGACATCAAAAGAAGAATTGGTTGAAAAAGTTCTTCCCAATATTCAAACCAATTATAATAATCACGATTGGCTGAGTGAACGAGCTGTTCTTGCGGCTAAGAACAAAGACGTTCGAACTTAACATTATTATTCAGTTTAACTTTCAAAGCAAGGCAGTCACATACTAGTCTGTCGACACTGTTGCGGAAGCAGATGAAGCGGTTAATTATCCAACATAATTTTAAAATTTACTCGATCTGTTAGGGATAACATCACACTAACGGCAATTGAAAATCGGCTTGACAATTATCATGTTGCGAAATATCAACTAGCCAAAACTTTGCAACACCACGCGTCTTGCAGTAAAAAAAATAATCAGCGACGTCGTAGAAGCAACAATCTTGACAGGACCTTTTAAAAGTGAAATGTCCTCATTCCTTGCATTCATATGATTCCACCATATATACCATTTAAATTTAAGATATTGTAATTTCCAATTTGATTGACGTTTGCAATTACCATCAACAAAGCTCAGCGCCCATCTTTAGAATTGTGCGGTTTACATCTAGACACGGATTGCTTCTCACATGGACAATTATATGTTGCGTGTTCAAGAGGAGGTAAACCAGACAACCTCTATATCTCCACAGAAAATGGAATAACCAAAATATTTGTATACCCACAAGCACTGTGAAATTAAACATATTAGAAACGTGTGCTTTTTATTTTCTTTCTTTCCCATTTAACTAGACTGAGCCACAGCAACGTGTGGCGGGTACAACTAGTTAAAAATATATACTGAGACTGACCTAACTTGTAAAATTAACCAAACCTCTCTCTGTCTGTCTGTCTGTCTGTCTGTGTCTGTCTGTCTGTCTGTCTGTCTGTCTGTCTGTCTGTCTGTCTGTCTGTCTGTCTGTCTCTCTCTCTCTCTCTCTCTCTCTCTCTCTCTCTCTCTCTCTCTCTCTCTCTCTCTCTCTCTCTGTGAACACACCCTTTCATCACGTCTGTTCAACCCCTACCCAAACTTCTGAACATTCCGATAGACACATTTTGTTTCCTTAGTAGAGTTTCTCAATTCTGTAAGGAACATCTGTCCCTCTAGCCAAGATTTTTTAACATATCCTCGCATTTTGTGATCAATAAGCGTCAAGTATTAATTTCATAATGTGTGCTCTGAGTCGAATTCCTTAAAACATTCTTATTTTTCTTATTGGTCATTTCACTCAACTCTGTGAACAGTCTTGAACCAAATATCTGAGAATGTTAAATGTTCATATATGATTTTGTCTTCCAGAAATCTTCAGCGTTATCAGGGCAGCTGATTTGCTTAGTAGGTTAAAATGGCGTCTCCAATTGTAATTGTGATTCTCATCAAACTTAACTAGAACTTTTTGAACACTAATCCCGGGAGAACAGAAGTATTAGGGGGGGGGGAGGGGAAAGCGCCAAGCTATTACGACTATATAGCACTTGGAAGAGGTCAGGATAAGGATTTGGGATGGGGCGGGTGGAAGGAATGGTGCCCAACCACTTCGACGTTCGGGGATTGAACGCCGATCTACATGAAGCGAGACCGTCGCTCTACCGTCCAGTCCAAGTGGTTGGGCAATCCCGGGAGACAACACAAATATGTTGTAAAATATAGATATATAGATATAATTATCGCGTAAATAATATAGATATAAGTATGGCATAGATAATGTAAAAATAAATAAAATAGATAATATAGATAATACAGATACAAGTAAGATATAGATAATATAGATATAAGTAAGATATAGATAATATAAATATTAGTAAGATATATATAATAAAGATATAAATCGGATATTGGTAATATAGACATAAGTATGATATAGATAAACAGGTATGGTCCCTTCCTATCATCTTATCTACGAATCTTGACACATTTGTGGCTTCTCAATTCAAATGTTATTTTGATGGAGCATTTTCTCCTAAGTTTTCAATGATAGCATCGCAAGGCTCTATGACCTCTGTACACCGTACACAGTCATGCCACTATATACACTACACAGTCATGACACTATATACACTACACAGTCATGCCACTATATACACTACACAGTCATGCCACTATATACACTACACAGTCATGCCACTATATACACTACACAGTCATGCCACTATATACACTACACAGTCATGTCACTATATACACTACACAGTCATTCCACTATATACACTACACAGTCATGCCACTATATACACTACACAGTCATGACACTATATACACTACACAGAGCACCATAAACACTACACAGTAACAGTACCCCATTCTGGCTACTGAGTCAAATAGTAGGGAAAAATATTTACAACATGAAACTCTTAATTAAGGATCCTGACCATCCTGGTGTTATCAAGAGTCTGTACACCGGTTGATTGACAGCTGAGAGGTGGGAACAAAGAGCCGAAGCTCAACCTCATCCCCCCAACCACAACTAGGCTTGTACAGAGTGCAAACTTTTGCTCTGATATATGGAAAGCAATCACAGCTTCGTTCCTTTCACTTCATCTTCTTAATTCGGACATAGCAAAGAAACCATCTTGTCCACATAGCCCTTCCTTGTGTTAGATATTCATCCTTGCCCCGCAGTTTCTCCTCATAATTTCCTTTCAATTTATTTGCCATAATTTACCCACTTACGGTGGAATCTCGAGGAGCCTGAATAGATGTGTTTTAAGGAGCGTTTCACTACGAATTATCAACGAGTTCGCAATGCCGCGGAGTAAGAAATGGTGCATTAGTATCCGAGGGGATTCAGTTAAAAATCCCTTGAGTTAAATGATCCATTAGAGGAAATGAAGCTTTGGGAATCCATGAGGGATTTAATGTGATCACGTAAATGTGAACTGGAATCGTTTTAATATTTTTAGATTCATGAAACCAGACGCAGGAAGGCCTCAGCTAGATAGATGGGTGTCTTGAGTAGTGTGAGGCTGGTGTAGTGTGAGGCTGGTGTAGTGGGAGATGAAAACCAGAGCCTCATTCATCTGGTTCACCAACGAGAAAGTTGGTCCCTGGGGATGCTGCTCTCGCCAGCATCCTCACCACTAATTACTTAAATAATTATCAAGGTTTTACCCTAAATCCTTCAAAGCGAAAACAACAGATAAACCTCTCGAGTCTGAGGATTATTCGGTGTATATGATCAACGTCGGTAATACAGGGTACTTTTGGGACGGTAAAGCGACGGTCTCGCTTCGTGCAGGTCGGCGTTCAATCCCCGACCGTCCAAGTGATTGGGCACCATTCCTGCCCCCCCCCCCCTCCCGTCCCATCCCAAATCCTTATCCTGATCCCTTCCCAGTGCTATATAGTTATAATGGCTTGGCGCTTTCTCCCTGATAGTTCAATTCAATTCTGTTGTATCGTTGGATCACGTGTGCTTGTATGTCGATGATACAGCGTGTTGTATGCTGTATAATAGAACATTGTAGAGCTTTATTATTATATTAACAATAAGCTGAATACATCTGCTGCTTTTGCTATGTCATAAACGAGTAATGAAGCATATTGAATCAGAATCAGAAATGTTATTCGTTTCAACGTGTACAACGTAATACAATACTCGCTGTATTAAACAAGGGGAAAAGGAATCTTAAATTAACCTTATATATTTGACGTAAGATGAATAACATTTAGTTTACAATTTGAAAGGTTATATATATTGCTAAAACAAAGTAAAGTTTACAATTGGAGCAGTAATACAGGTATTGGAACAATTTATATACATTTAAATAATTCCCAATCACAATCGACTTGAGAATGGTCCAGGACGGACCGAAACGTCGTCATCTCTTCACTTTCTGGTGTGTGGTCTGGTCAACAAATCACTCCCAATTTCAGGTTCTCTCCATGAACGGTGTTTTTGTCATTAATATAAAGCTGAATTAACAGCAAACGAGATGAATATTTTGAAGATGCACTTAATGGTAAAAAAAACTCTCAAAATCGAACACCTTCCGAATAAGAATTGAAAGTATTCCATTTATAGTGGATTCCGGTTAAGGGGAGAGTGGAGGAGGGCCGGTTTGAAGGTGATATATCAGACCCCACTGTAAGTCTTTTACAGTGACATGTGGCTGAGGTAAATATTGTTTTACATATAGGTTTATTGGAAGTAAATTGAAAATTAAATGTTTTATTCATTAATGTTTGTGTGTTTATAGTTGAGTTTACAAAGGTTTGCAGTAAATTATGTACCTATGAGAAAGTTGTAATAATTTGATCTTCGTGTTACCAGGGGACTTTACGGTACTGTAAAAAAATATGTAAATGTGTAAATATACTTCACCCTTTCCTCAGTTTTAAAAGTTTTTTACCACTTTCCCCTCTTGGTGTGCTCAAACCCTTACAGGCGGAGATTTCCTATATTAAAGTATTCTTTCATTTTCCTCTTTTGATCTGTTTGGTTAGATTAAGTTAGGTTTACATAGGTTTTAGGTTAGGTTCAGATATATTTAGCAAGGCTTAGGTTAGGCTAATTTTATATATGTTTGGTTAGGGTCCGTCTAGATGTATTTAAGTAGATTAGGAATTTATTAATGTTTAGGAGTATTTAATACTGGAAAAATGTCGCATTTTTGCTAAAAATATATTTGCTTTGATTAGATTGGTTGCCCAATATGTTACTAATGTTTTGAAATTATTTTGACAACAAATTGAAAAAAGGAGGCAGCTTTGATGATTTTTTTTATTATTACAGACCATTACTTATTCTGAGACCATATAATGAGAGCAGTTTGTACATGGTACAGTATTATTTATTTAATAAACCCTCAGTATACACTGGGAGGGAGGAAAGTGGACTTTGCAACTGCCCAAAAAAATATTTTGGTTTAATTGCTTAGAAAAACTTATACTTGTGGGTAGGAGCGTGAACAAAAATACTGTGGCTCTGAAGTAAAAAAAATATCCTGTTTTAGGGGTCATGTTCTTTAAATTGAGATTATGGGAAAACCCAAATAGGGGAGTAGTACTTGCCAGAACCAATGGAAATGAGTTAAATATTTACGGTTTAGGGAATATAGATGAAGAGTCGTGACGGGTGTTATATTGTACTTCTTAACACTTAACATCTATGTTAAATATCATACAGAAACATCTAGTCTAATTACAACATTCAAATAGCTTATTTAAATTCCATACATACTCACATACGCGCGCGCACACACACACACACACGTCCTCACAAACAGTGTCATTATACCCTTGAGTAATAGCCACTTCTCACAGTGACGAACTCAAGCATATCGTCTTGACTCCTGTGTGCTCAAGGAACTCCAGTGTTGACCCGCTGAAGTTAAGGTCTTGACACATATACCCAGAGAACACACCCCGTCAACACAGGGGACTGTGTGCATAGTTGGTGCAATGTTGACCTGCAATCTGCCATTTGTTGGGATATCGCTTCCCTGTCAAGATAGGATTAACGGGGAACACGCGCCGTAAGGGCGCTTAAGGATATATTGTAAAAAGTGTTAGAAAGCTTCTTCAGAATGCTATTTCAGCACTGCAACTTCAGAATACAGAATACAAAACTGATTAGCCAGAGAACCGACATAATAAAGGGTAAATACGGTCAATTTTGTACCTTCAAACCAGCTGATGTCTCATAATAATAGAGCGTAATAGATGGCTATCGAGCTCACATTATGAGGAAATACACAAAAATTTTTTTGTTTGCTAATGCTTGATCCTTCAAAGCACACATAGATGAGTTCAGATAGATGAGTACATGTACGGATAGATGAGACAGGGGGGGGGGGGCCGGTTAGACATATGGCCAGACAGACAGAGAGACTTACAGTCAGGCGTCTGCATGTGCGAGCAGGCAGACAGACAGATTGACAGGTGAACAGATGTCTGGATGTCTATACGGACAGTCCGACAGATAAATTGGCCAGACGGAAATTCAAACAGACGAAAAACAATTAATCAACACAATCAAGACAACTTCAATACGTGATCACACACGAGATCAACAATTAAAATAATCGGACGAAAATCAACTAATTTTACCAATTTACAAAACCAACCCATTCAATTCAAATATTAAATGCCCCAAAAAAACTAAACCAAGTTTAAAAATGTAGGTTTTTATGAAGCCAAAAATGGAACAGCAAGTCACCTTTACCTCGGTTAGGTCACGTGGTCTTCCCAGCAGTGATTGAGGGCTCCAGGGAATGCCTCAATAGTCTGGTAGATCAGCGGGTGATGAGAGAAATGAGGAGGAGATCGGCAGGATTGAGGAGGAGATGAGAGGGGCAAGAATGTAACATTGACTGGGATGTGTTCGGAGGCTGGGGAAGGGTGGGGGGTGTTCCGAGCAGTGTAAAGGCTGGGAGAGAAGGGAGGAGTTCCGAGCACTGTAAAGGCTGAGGGGGGGGGGGGGGGTTCCGTGCAGTGTGGAGGCTGGGAGGGGGGAGGTGATTGACAGTTGACAGGCGGGACTAGGTGAGCACACATACACACGGGGTGAACAAAGGATCTCCACAGGTAAAACAAAGGTGAAGTCCACTTAAGAGATACTCAGTGTTATCCGCGACACCTGTGGGTCGTCACAAGCTGCTTGATCAAAATAAATGAAACTGAAAATGACTTCAGTTTCATTTCACTTTCAGGAAGTTACCGAGTTAACAAAGACATAACTAACATCACTACAGAATATAACTCGTAATGCTAATCAATAAAAAAAATTTAATAATTAATAATGCAAAGATTTATTTTTTTACAATAGAAAATGCAAAACAAACATTGAAAAACACCTGTAATAATATTCATGTGTGTATCGTTAAAGGTAACAACACTGCTGTATATCTCGCCAACTGGACACATACAGCGAGTATGCATCAGGTTTTATGTGTCACTTCATCCTTAAACTTTACAAATTGGTCATTAACTTTCGAGCGTGTACTTGGAGGGAAATTAAACGCGAATTGTCTTCTTAACAGGAGCGAAACGAGTGGAATTACACTCGTGTTTGAAGCCACGATTGTGAAGTATTAGAAAATATGACTTATTTAGAGGAGCCATATTGAAACTTTCGTTTTAATAAATGGATTTAAAGTTAAGAGGACCTTTAGGGAAGTTTATTAATATAAGTTATCTTCGTTAACTTAAATTACACAAATTCTGTGTTAAATTTTGTATAGAAAAACCTAAGAAAATAGGAACAATTAAAGTAGGTCAGCTACTTATTTCTTGATTTAAAGTTAACTAATGATTTTGGTTCAGTGAGGTATAGTCTACTATTTTTTTATTGTTTCTGGATCCATATATACATATATTCTCTGTATATATATATATATATATATATATATATATATATATATATATATATATATATATATATATATATATATATATATATATATATATATATATATATATATATACATACATATATATATGTGTATATATATATATATATATATATATATATATATATATATATATATATACATACATATATATATGTGTATATATATATATATATATATATATATATATATATATACATACATATATATATGTGTATATATATATATATATATATATATATATATATATATATATATATATATATATATATATATATATGTATATATATATATGTATATATATATATGTATATATATATATGTATATATATATATGTATATATATATATGTATATATATATATATGTATATATATATATGTATATATATATATGTATATATATATATGTATATATATATGTATATATATATATATACATATATATATATATATATATGTATATATATATATGTATATATATATGTATATATATATATGTATATATATATATATGTAAATATATATATGTATATATATATATGTAAATATATATATGTATATATATATATATATATATATATATATATATATATATATATATAATATATATATATTGTGACGGTAACGCGTTGGTGTTCGGCTGTTTAAGGCTAGGGGTATGGCCTCGTCACATAGTTATAAAAAAAAATAGAAAAACTGGAACTTCGTCTGTGGTAAGGTAAGGAGAAGACACACAAAACACAAGTAAACTTTAACAATGAAATTTTAATTACGTTAAATAAATCAAAACATGAAAATAATGCACAAACAAATTCTTATAATAAAATCAATCAATCAAAATAATAAGAATACTTAAATGACACAATGAAAAGTTACGTTAAGGCAAAATAACAAGAAGTGCAACACAAAGGTAAGTGGGAGGTGCTGGAATATTGGCTTAAAGCCACCACCTCTCTCAGTACACGCTAACGTCTAGCTGGGAGGAGTGCTGGCTACGAAAGCACTGAACATTCTGAGGACTGATGTTGGGGCGACCCCAGACATCAGGTAGTATGGGGGGCGAGTGCAGGTGCAGCCAGACCGGCGACCAATCAGCGCAGCCGGCAGCGATCAACATGTAGTTTGGTGATTTGGGTCCGAACAGGTGGCTGGCTGCATACGTTTTTGCTCACCCTGGCAAGCCTTGCTGGTGTTGTTGTCGTTGTTGGACATTTCTTCCATAGTCTTTTTATATAATTGTGAAGACGTAATTATGGAGGGAAGAGCAGGCTCAATCTCTTGAAGGAGATTATCGTCACAACTCTCCCCCGAAGCCTGCGGTTCTGGAAGAAGTACGTCGTTATTTGGTGGAGTAATGGATGGTGTCGCTTCTACTTCATAAACTCTGGAGAGGGCATCGGCTATGGTGTTGTCAGAACCCTTGATATAGCGGATCTCCAGGTTGAAGTCTTGTAAATACAGAGCCCATCGTAGAAGACGCTGGTTGGTGAATTGGGCTTGATGTAGGAAGCGGAGAGGGTTGTGGTCTGAGAAGATGGTGGTAGACCTGGCGCCTTGTAGGTACGGAGCGAAGTGTTGGAGGTTCAGGACGATGGATAGTAGCTCCTTTTCAATAGTGCTGTAGTTCCTCTGGTGTGGTTTCAGTTTGTAGCTGTAGTAGCTGACAGGTAGAACCTCCTCGCCTCGTTGTTGCATCAGGACACCACCAACGCCGGTACCACTGGCGTCGACATGAAGGACGAAAGGCTTGGTGATATCTGGAGAGGCGAGAATGGGGTTAGAACAGAGGAGGAATTTGAGTTGTTCGAAAGCAACGGTTTGCTGCATGGTCCAATTATACCGTTGCTTGGGACTGGTTAATAGAATTAGAGGTGTGGCGACTGTACTGAAATTCCTCACAAACCTACGGTAGTAAGAGGCAAGACCAAGGAAGCGCAGGAGCTGCTTCCTGGTGGTAGGCTGTGGATACTGTAGGATGGCTTGAGTGTGTGAGTCTAACGGAGCTATGCTGCCACTCCCAATAACATGACCCAGATAACGCACTTTACCTTTCGCGAAAGTGGACTTGCCCAGGTTGATGGTGAGGCCGGCTGTCAGGAGCTTGGAGAACAGACGTCGCAGCTGGAGCAGATGTTCACTCCAGGAGTTGGAGGCTACGACGATATCGTCCAGGTAGGCGTATGTGTTATCCAAGCCCTGGATGACACGGTTGACAGCTCTTTGAAAGGTGGCCGGGGCATTACATAGTCCGAAAGGAAGGCGTTCATATCTGAAAAGTCCAAAAGGAGTGATGAAGGCAGATATCTCTTTAGCGCGCTCCGTTAGACACACTTGATAGTACCCCTTAAGCAAGTCCACTTGGGACAAGTACTGGGCACTACCAATGGCATCAAGGATGTCATCTATCCTTGGCAAGGGGTAAGCATCCTTGACAGTGACAGAGTTCAGTTTACGATAGTCGGTGCACAACCGCACCTTACCTTGGGGTTTGGGCACCAAGATACAGGGTGAGGCCCAGGGGGACTCACAAGGTGTAGCCAGTCCATGATCCAAGAGGTATTGCACCTCAGCACGCATGACTTCCTTCTTGCTCGGGCTGATTCGGTAGAAGGGTTGACGAATCGGCCTGGTGTCGGGGAGCAGTTGGATGTCGTGCTGGGTAACATTACACTCTTGGGGATCATCTCGGAACAACTCTTGATGTTCTCTGAAGATCTTGACGAGAGGTGCACTATGATTATCCTGAAAGTATTTGGGAAGATCATTAAGGATTTCGGAATTAGAAAGCGCTGACTCCTTGTCAGTGCTTTCGGAAGGAGAAGCTGGGAAGGTCTCACTGTGGATGTAGGGTTCTGTGAATGTGGAATAGTTAATCAAGACAGTGGGAGGAGTACCATTATATTGCTTCAGGAGGTTGACGTGGCACAGCTGGGTCTTCCGCCGCCTATCTGGAGTCTCTATCACATAATTATTATTATTCCTGCACTCTTTGACGCAGTAGGGTCCTGAAAATTTGTTTTGTAAAGGTGAACCTGGGATAGGAAAATAGGCAAGGACGAAGTCTCCCGGCTTGAATTTTCTTACTTTGCTGGTCTGGTCGTAATGAGTCTTCATTCTCACCTGGGCTTTCAATAGATTATCATGGGCAAAGCGGTGGACTCTCTCTAGAATGTGTTGAAGGTTTTGAAGAAACTGGGGCACATTCTGATGCTCACTGAAGGTGGCATCTCTGAGAGAGTCTTTGAAAGCCTTAAGGGGAGTACGGCACTTACGGCCGTAGAGCATCTCATAAGGAGATACTCCTAGGGACTCATTGGGGAGACTTCTGAAAATACACATTATTAGGTCAATCTGCTTATCCCAATCCTTTGAGGTTTCACTACAAAACTTTTTCAAGAGTGCTTTGATGGTCTGATGACTACGTTCAAGAGAACCCTGTGAAGCAGGATGATAGGGGCTGGACAATACCTGTTTGATGTTGAACTCCTCCAGTGTCCTTTTGAAGAGATCACTGGTGAAGTTGGTGCCACAGTCACTTTGAATCTCCCTGGGAAATCCGTATTGAGTGAAGATCTTCAATAGATGTTTGATAACCGTAGCAGCCGTGATGTTCTTCACTGGAACTGCTATGGGAAATCTGGTGGTAGGACACAGGATGGTTAGGATGTAGGCGTTACCTGAACTGGTCCGAGGTAAAGGACCAACACAGTCTATTATGAGTCTGTGGAAAGGTTCCGCAGGCACCTGTATGGGAATCAGTGGTGCTCTGGGAATGGAGACGTTCGGTTTGCCTGCCATCTGACATGTATGACACTGTTTTACGTACTGTTTGACGTTATTTACCATACCTGGCCAGTAGTAGTCTTGACGAATCCCATGGTAAGTCTTGTTGAAGCCGTAGTGGGAGAATGCTCCGTGGGCCAGGTGTAGAATAGTGGGCCGCAGGCTGGTGGGAATCACAAGTTGTTCGATGTTGGCCCAATCGTCCTCCTCCTTCAGTTTACTGGGTCTATATCTGCGGTAGAGCAAGTCGTTCTCTAGGAAGAACCCAGGAATACTGTCGGGTTGAGTCTCAGCCTGGAAAAACAAGGGTGTTAAAGTAAGATCTTCCCTCTGCAACTTACGGAACTCCAACTTGGTCAGATGCGGGGGTAGTTTCTGAGGGTCTTGAGGGACAGCGGTAGCAGTAGAGTCAGCTGGCTGTGGACGTGCGGCTTGTGCACGGGTGGTCACGAGAACCGGAGGAGAAACTTCATCACTCTCTTGAACCTCTGCTGGAACATACTCGAGAATAGGATTTATTGGCACAGAGTTACACACCTGGGGTTTGTCCATGACGATCAGGTTGGTCGGTTGCAGGTCTTCTGCCAAGTCGTTGCCTAGGAGAAGTTGCACTCCAGGCATGGGAAAAGGCTTTTCCCTGACGGCGACTTGGACTTCCCCGTTCACGTAGGGACAATCCAGGTGGACTCTGGCGAGAGGGTATGGAGTGGTAGCAGTGAGGTCAGTGATGAAGACTGTTTCCCCGGTGTAGACTATGTTGGGCACAGCCGACTTCAAGATGATCGATTGTAGAGCCGCTGTGTCCCTCAAGATCTTCAATTTGAAACGTCCCTCCGGATTTGAACCGTTGGCAGAGACAGTTCCAGTATACAGGTGGTTACTGAAAAGAGAAAGATCATTAACATCAACACCAACATTCATCACAGGCTTACCGGACTTAGGAGGAGTTGGTTTGGGTCGTTGTTGGTCAGTGGTTCCCTTGTATTGAGACTTACCACACTTGTCTATGGTATGTCCATAGAGTCTACAATACTTGCAGTACAGTTGTGAACCAGCTTGATCGGGGCTCACCTTCTCGTAACTGTACCACGACTTCTTACTGGAGGATGGTTCAGGTGTCAGCCGGTGGATGAGGCTGTAAGTGTCAGCCGACTTAGCACACTTCAGGTAGTCGGTTTCTTCTTTATCTGCTAAGTAGAGGCGGACAGGAGGCGGCACACGTCTCAAGAATTCTTCAACAAGCATCAGGTTGACGAGTTCTGTAAAAGTAGAGACATGTGCTGCTTCCAGCCATTTCATGAAATACCTCCGTTTCGTGTTAGCAAACTCGAGGAAGGTAGTGGTACTTGCCTTCAGGTGGTCACGGAATTTCCTTCTATAACTTTCAGTAGAGAGGAGGTAGGCGTCCAACACTGCTTGTTTCAGAGTGTAGTAGTCATTCTCAGACGCCAAAGTACTGAGTGTGACTGCAGCTCTACCTGTAAGATGGACTCTGAGAAGTGTGGCCCATTGGTCGACAGGCCAACTGAGTTGATTAGCAAGGGTTTCAAAGGTGGTAAAGAACACATCAACTTCTGCTTCTACAAAGGATGGCATTAACTTACTTGCATGTGATATATTAAAACTGACGGGAAGATTGGCAGTAGCTTGTTGGCGTTGAGTGAAGTGTGAAGTTTCCAAGGCGATTTCACGTTGACGACACTCTAGAGCCAGAGTCGCTTGTTGCTTGTCATGTTCGCGTTGTATTTCCAACTCGCGTTGTTTGGTTTCAAGCTGTAAGCGTTCCCGCTCCTGGAGTGTTTCAAGCTGTACTCGTTCACGTTCATGGAGTAATGCGACCTCGCGTTCGTGTTCTTCTCTCCTCAAAGCAGCTTCACGTTCTCTGAGGGTGATTTCTCGTTCTTGTTCTTCCCTCCTCAAAGCAGCTGCTTCCCTTTGCTGCTCACGTTCAATCTTGGCCAGCTCTAGTTTGAGTTTCAGCGTGGCCAAATCAGTTTTATCTGCAATATAGTAAGTTTCATGAGTTTCAGAGTCTATCTTACCTTGCTCTAAATAGTAATCCAGCAACAGGTTGTGTAGGTCATTTTTGTTGGCTTGGTAGGGAACTTCTAGTTGATACTCATGTGCAAGAGTTTGTAGTTCAGTCCTCTTGGCACGACTTAAAGTCCCTATTTCACCTGCTGGATTTGCACGGAAAGTTTGGAGACGAAACATGGTGAAATTAGCAAATAAAGGTACACGAATGTTCAATAATGAAATGTCAGAAACAGGACAACGTGGCAACTGGTACCTATCCTGTGTGATCTTTAACAATTAACGTTAAGTGAAAGATATTAAATGATTAATTTAAATCAAGGGCGCAGGAAATCTTGTACCCGGTACTCATGTAAGAGAATAAGGGCAAGAAAATCCTACTAACAAATGAAACAGAGTTTCGAAAACAAATGAAACAGTTAAATGCTTCAAAAGTAAAATTGGTAGTCCAAGGATGTAGGCATACCTTGCCAAGTCTCTATAGGACATAAAGCAAGTTTTTCCCACTGAATTTAATATGATACTTACAGAATTAGCGAACTTTTGTGCTCTGAAAAAATAAGCTAATTCCCTACCGTTGTATGTATCATCATCTCTGACTGACGTGTAGGGGTGCGAGGTGTCAACTGGTGACGAGAACTGCTGCTGAGGTCCCAATTCAGCAACTAAAGTTCGAGCTAGAGGAACTATGGCCCTCTTTGTCCTCCTACAGTCAGATTGCAGAAGATTGGGTACTCTTGACCCGGGGCAGACCACAGTACCAGGGTACCAATATGATGATCTGTCAGAATGAGAAATATTCAAGGGACATAGATGGTAAATACGAGTAATAACAAGGAGGGAGAGATGACCAATTAAGAGTATGACTGAGGCCTACAGTCACCACGTAATCCAAAGTTGTCTCACCTTCACTATATGTTACTCTCGTAATGCACAATACACCGCACCTTATAAAAAATGAAATTGAATGAAAAATAGTAAAGCTACGTTAACAAAGTTAAATACGCTTACCATAAATTACCACTTGGCACCAGTACCTGAGTGAAGCTCCTAGGACAGGCCCCCATATAACTTGTGACGGTAACGCGTTGGTGTTCGGCTGTTTAAGGCTAGGGGTATGGCCTCGTCACATAGTTATAAAAAAAAATAGAAAAACTGGAACTTCGTCTGTGGTAAGGTAAGGAGAAGACACACAAAACACAAGTAAACTTTAACAATGAAATTTTAATTACGTTAAATAAATCAAAACATGAAAATAATGCACAAACAAATTCTTATAATAAAATCAATCAATCAAAATAATAAGAATACTTAAATGACACAATGAAAAGTTACGTTAAGGCAAAATAACAAGAAGTGCAACACAAAGGTAAGTGGGAGGTGCTGGAATATTGGCTTAAAGCCACCACCTCTCTCAGTACACGCTAACGTCTAGCTGGGAGGAGTGCTGGCTACGAAAGCACTGAACATTCTGAGGACTGATGTTGGGGCGACCCCAGACATCAGGTAGTATGGGGGGCGAGTGCAGGTGCAGCCAGACCGGCGACCAATCAGCGCAGCCGGCAGCGATCAACATGTAGTTTGGTGATTTGGGTCCGAACAGGTGGCTGGCTGCATACGTTTTTGCTCACCCTGGCAAGCCTTGCTGGTGTTGTTGTCGTTGTTGGACATTTCTTCCATAGTCTTTTTATATAATTGTGAAGACGTAATTATGGAGGGAAGAGCAGGCTCAATCTCTTGAAGGAGATTATCGTCACAATATATATAGATATATTATTAAATATGACCGAAAAAGTAAGATTAATAATTCTAACACGAATTTTCTCAATCTTTCGTACATTTCTTTTCACTGTTGGAGGTAATTCAAAAATCAATTCTCCAAAATTCATTTTTATTTCTAGTCTGACGCGACATGAGCGCGTTTCGTAAAACTTATTACATTTTCAAAGACTTTAGTTTACAAATACACAACTGATAAGAACTTACGCATCTCCGATTTCGTTTATATCTACATTTGAGTGAGGTGGATGGGGTGAGGTGGCATTAATAGGGTATTAATTTCATCAACACAAGACAGAACAAGAGGTGGCATTAATAGGGTATTAATTTCATCAACACAAGACAGAACACGAAACAATGGGTATTGAAATGGAAGTGATTGTAGAAAGCCTATTGGTCCATATTTCTTGATGCTTCTATATTGGAGTGGAGTCTTGAGGTGGGTAGAATATAGTTGTGCATTAATTGCTTGTTGATTGCTGGTGTTGACTTCTTAATGTGCAGTGCCTCGCAAACGTCAAGCCGTCTGCTATCGCTGTATCTATCGATGATTTCTGTGTTGTTTACTAGGATTTCTCTGGCGATGGTTTGGTTGTGGGAAGAGATTATATGTTCCTTAATGGAGCCCTGTTGTTTATGCATCGTTAAACGCCTAGTAAGAGATGTTGTTGTCTTGCCTATATACTGGGTTTTTTGGAGCTTACAGTCCCCAAGAGGGCATTTGAAGGCATAGACGACGTTGGTCTCTTTTAAAGCGTTTTGCTTTGTGTCTGGAGAGTTTCTCATGAGTAGGCTGGCCGTTTTTCTGGTTTTATAGTAAATCGTCAGTTGTATCCTCTGATTTTTGTCTGTAGGGATAACGTTTCTATTAACAATATCTTTCAGGACCCTTTCCTCCGTTTTATGAGCTGTGGAAAAGAAGTTCCTGTAAAATAGTCTAATAGGGGGTATAGGTGTTCTGTTAGTTGTCTCTTCAGAGGTTGCATGGCGTTTCACTTTCCTTCTTATGATGTCTTTGACGAAACCATTGGAGAAGCCGTTGTTGACTAGGACCTGCCTTACCCTACAGAGTTCTTCGTCGACTTGCTTCCATTCTGAGCTGTGGCTGAGAGCACGGTCGACATATGCGTTAACAACACTCCTCTTGTACCTGTCTGGGCAGTCGCTGTTGGCATTTAGGCACATTCCTATGTTCGTTTCCTTAGTGTAGACTGCAGTGTGGAAATCTCCGCTCTTTTCCATGACTGTTACATCTAGAAAGGGCAGCTTCCCATCCTTTTCCATCTCGTAAGTGAAACGCAGCACGGAACTCTGCTCAAATGCCTCCTTCAGCTCCTGCAGATGTCTGACATCAGGTACTTGTGTAAAAATGTCGTCAACATACCTGCAGTATATGGCCGGTTTCAAGTTCATGTCGACTAAGACTTTTTCTCGATGGTACCCATGAAGAAGTTTGCAAACAGGACACCTTGGGGAGAACCCATGGCGACCCCATCTACTTGCTTATACATGTGCCCATCCGGGCTCAAGAAGGGTGCCTCTTTAGTACAAGCTTGGAGTAGTTTCCTCAGAATATTTTCTGGTATGTCAAGAGGAGTACAGGCTGGATCACGATACACTCTGTCGGCTATCATCCCGATTGTCTCGTCCACAGGTACGTTGGTAAACAGCGATTCTACGTCCAACGAGGCTCTTATCCCTGTGGCCCGTGTGCCCCGCAGTAAGTCAACAAATTCCTTTGGAGACTTCAGGCTGAAGGCGCAAGGAACATAAGGAGTCAGCAGGCCGTTGAGTCGCTTCGCCAGTCTGTACGTGGGTGTGGGTATCTGGCTAATGATTGTCCAAAGTGGATTTCCAGGCTTGTGTGTCTTGACATTTCCATACGCATATCCAGGTTTATATTCCCCAATGATCTTTGGCAGGTGGAGTCCGGATTTCTTGGCGTTCACAGTTTCGATCAGTTTGTTGACCTTTGCTTTTAATTCGGCTGTAGTGTCCTTCGTTACCCTTTGGAACTTAGTTTGGTCAGAGAGTATGAGGTTCATTTTCGCCAGATATTCGTCTTTTTTAAGAATGACATATATTGGCGACTTGTCACCTCTCCTGACAACTATCTCCTTGTTCTCACGAAGGCTTTTAGCTGCCGCTTTGAGCTCGGGGGACAGTATGGTGCATCTGTAATTGCCTCGATTCTTTCCTCCTTCTGCAATAAGTTCTGCTTGTAAGGTATCTTTGGTAGTGACCTTCTTTTGTGTCTCGAGGTCGAATATGTCGTCCAACAGAATTTCCAACTCTACTTTCCGGGCCATCTCACTCGGTCTGGACATAACGTGACAGTTTATGCCCAGATTTAGGAGAGTGACTTGGTCCTCAGTGAGGTTAATTCCTGCAAGGTTCAGGAAGCCATCTCTTGGTCGTGGAATTGCCATAGGTCCTCCATATAATGTTGTAAGTTTCTTGCTAATCCTTGTTTCAGTGCTGAGCTGATGTCGGTCTGTGAGGATGTCGAGGTGTTGTTCAATGCGGGAACGGATACTTTCGTCGATGTTGCTATTTCTCCACTCGTTTGTAGCATGAAGAAGTTGCGTTTTGTTGTCTTTGATTTCATTCTCTGCCTTGTATATCTGATCACGAATCAGATCCTGGCGATATTTTATCGTGAAGGCTTGATTCCTTGCTGCTGGGTCGTGCGCTTTAATATTAGTATATTTTGGTAGCAGTCTTTCCTGTAGACATATATTATTAAATATGACCGAAAAAGTAAGATTAATAATTCTAACACGAATTTTCTCAATCTTTCGTACATTTCTTTTCACTGTTGGAGGTAATTCAAAAATCAATTCTCCAAAATTCATTTTTATTTCTAGTCTGACGCGACATGAGCGCGTTTCGTAAAACTTATTACATTTTCAAAGACTTTAGTTTACAAATACACAACTGATAAGAACTTACGCATCTCCGATTTCGTTTATATCTACATTTGAGTGAGGTGGATGGGGTGAGGTGGCATTAATAGGGTATTAATTTCATCAACACAAGACAGAACAAGAGGTGGCATTAATAGGGTATTAATTTCATCAACACAAGACAGAACACGAAACAATGGGTATTGAAATGGAAGTGATTGTAGAAAGCCTATTGGTCCATATTTCTTGATGCTTCTATATTGGAGTGGAGTCTTGAGGTGGGTAGAATATAGTTGTGCATTAATTGGCTGTTGATTGCTGGTGTTGACTTCTTAATGTGCAGTGCCTCGCAAACGTCAAGCCGTGTTCTATCGCTGTATCTATCGATGATTTTTGTGTTGTTTACTAGGATTTCTCTGGCGATGGTTTGGTTGTGGGAAGAGATTATATGTTCCTTAATGGAGCCCTGTTGTTTATGCATCGTTAAACGCCTAGAAAGAGATGTTGTTGTCTTGCCTATATACTGGGTTTTTTGGAGCTTACAGTCCCCAAGTGGGCATTTGAAGGCATAGACGACGTTGGTCTCTTTTAAAGCGTTCTGCTTTGTGTCTGGAGAGTTTCTCATGAGTAGGCTGGCCGTTTTTCTGGTTTTATAGTAAATCGTCAGTTGTATCCTATGATTTTTGTCTGTAGGGCTAACGTTTCTATTAACAATATCTTTCAGGACCTTTTCCTCCGTTTTATGAGCTGTGGAAAAGAAGTTCCTGTAAAGTAGTCTAATAGGGGGTATAGGTGTTCTGTTAGTTGTCTCTTCAGAGGTTGCATGGCGTTTCACTTTCCTTCTTATGATGTCTTGGACGAAACCATTGGAGAAGCCGTTGTTGACTAGGACCTGCCTTACCCTACAGAGTTCTTCGTCGACTTGCTTCCATTCTGAGCTGTGGCTGAGAGCACGGTCGACATATGCGTTAACAACACTCCTCTTGTACCTGTCTGGGCAGTCGCTGTTGGCATTTAGGCACATTCCTATGTTCGTTTCCTTAGTGTAGACTGCAGTGTGGAAATCTCCGCTCTTTTCCATGACTGTTACATCTAGAAAGGGCAGCTTCCCATCCTTTTCCATCTCGTAAGTGAAATGCAGCACGGAACTCTGCTCAAATGCCTCCTTCAGCTCCTGCAGATGTCTGACATCAGGTACTTGTGTAAAAATGTCGTCAACATACCTGCAGTATATGGCCGGTTTCAAATTCATGTCGACTAAGACTTTTTGCTCGAAGGTACCCATGTAGAAGTTTGCAAACAGGACACCTAGGGGAGAACCCATGGCGACCCCATCTACTTGCTTATACATGTGCCCATCCGGGCTCAAGAAGGGTGCCTCTTTAGTACAAGCTTGGAGTAGTTTCCTCAGAATATTTTCTGGTATGTCAAGAGGAGTACAGGCTGGATCACGATACACTCTGTCGGCTATCATCCCGATTGTCTCGTCCACTGGTACGTTGGTAAACAGCGATTCTACGTCCAACGAGGCTCTTATCCCTGTGGCCCGTGTGCCCCGCAGTAAGTCAACAAATTCCTTTGGAGACTTCAGGCTGAAGGCGCAAGGAACATAAGGAGTCAGCAGGCCGTTGAGTCGCTTCGCCAGTCTGTACGTGGGTGTGGGTATCTGGCTAATGATTGGCCGAAGTGGGTTTCCAGGCTTGTGCGTCTTGACATTTCCATACGCATATCCAGGTTTATATTCCCCAATGATCTTTGGCAGGTGGAGTCTGGATTTCTTGGCGTTCACAGTTTCGATCAGTTTGTTGACCTTTGCTTTTAATTCGGCTGTAGTGTCCTTCGTTACCCTTTGGAACTTAGTTTGGTCAGAGAGTATGATGTTCATTTTCGCCAGATATTCGTCTTTTTTAAGAATGACATATATTGGCGACTTGTCACCTCTCCTGACAACTATCTCCTTGTTCTCACGAAGGCTTTTAGCTGCCGCTTTAAGCTCGGGGGACAGTATGGTGCTTCTGTAGTTGCCTCGATTCTTTCCTCCTTCTGCAATAAGTTCTGCTTGTAAGACATCTTTGGTAGTGACCTTCTTTTGTGTCTCGAGGTCGAATATGTCGTCCAACAGAATTTCCAACTCTACTTTCCGGGCCATCTCACTCGGTCTGGACATAACATGACAGTTTATGCCCAGATTTAGGAGAGTGACTTGGTCCTCAGTGAGGTTAATTTAATTTCTAGATGTAACAGTCATGGAAAAGGGCGGAGGTTTCCACACTGCAGTCTACACCAAGGAAACAAACATAGGAATGTGCCTAAATGCCAACAGCGACTGCCCAGACAGGTACAAGAGGAGTGTTGTTAACGCATATGTCGACCGTGCTCTCAGCCACAGCTCAGAATGGAAGCAAGTCGACGAAGAACTCTGTAGGGTAAGGCAGGTCCTAGTCAATAACGGCTTCTCCAATGGTTTCGTCGAAGACATCATAAGAAGGAAAGTGAAAAGCCATGCAACCTCTGAAGAGACAACTAACACAACACCTATACCCCCTATTAGTCTATTTTACAGGAACTTCTTTTCCACAGCTCATAAAACGGAGGAAAGGGTCCTGAAAGATATTGTTAATAGAAACGTTATCCCTACAGACAAAAATCAAAGAATACAAATGACGATTTACTATAAAACCAGAAAAACGGCCAGGTTACTCATGAGAAACTCTCCAGACACAAAACAGAACGCTTTAAAAGAGACTAACGTCGTCTATGCCTTCAAATGCCCACTTGGGGAGTGTAAGCTCCAAAAAACCCAGTATATAGGCAAGACAACAACATCTCTTTCTAGGCGTTTAACGATGCATAAGCAACAGGGCTCCATTAAGGAACATATAATCTCTTCCCACAACCAAACCATCGCCAGAGAAATCCTAGTAAACAACACAGAAATCAACGATAGATACAGCGATAGCAGGTGGCTTGACGTTTGCGAGGCACTACACATCAAGAAGTCAACACCAGCAATCAACAGCCAATTATTGCACAACTATATTCTACCCACCTCAAGACTCCGCTCCAATATAGAAGCATCAAGAAATATGGACCAATAGGCTTTCTACAAACACTTCTATTCAATATCCATTGTTTCGTGTTCTGTCTTGTGTTGATGAAATTAATACCCTATTAATACCCTTGTTCTGTCTTGTGTTGATGAAATTAATACCCTATTAATACCACATTTTGTTCTGTCTTGTGTTAATGCCACATCACCCCTTCCACCTCACTCAAATGTAGATATAAAATCGGAGATACGTAAGTTCTATTCAGTTGTGTATTTGTGAACTAAAGTCTTTGAAAATGTAATAAGTTTTACGAAACGCGCCCGTGTCGCATCAGACTAGAAATAAAAATGAATTTTGGAGAATTGATTTTTGATTTACCTCCAACAGTGAAGCGTAATGTACGAAAGATTGAGAAAATTCGTGTTAGAATTATTAATCTTACTTTTTCGGTCATATTTAATAATATATGTCTACAGGAAAGACTGCTACCAAAATATACTAATATATATATATATATATATATATATATATATATATATATATATATATATATATATATATATATATATGTCGTACCTAGTAGCCAGAACGCACTTCTCAGCCTACTATGCAAGGCCCGATTTGCCTAATAAACCAAGTTTTCATAAATTAATGGTTTTTCGACTACCTAACCTAACCTAACTTTTTCGGCTACCTAACGTAACCTAACCTATAAAGATAGGTTAGGTTAGGTAGGGTTGGTTAGGTTCGGTCATATATCTACGTTAATTTTAACTCCAATAAAAAAAATTGACCTCATACATAAAGAAATGGGTAGCTTTATCATGTCATAAGAAAAAAAATAGAGAAAATATATTAATTCAGGAAAGCTAGGCTTTCTAGACTAGGCTCGTTAAAGCGGCGGCGACCTTCAAGATGCATTCATCCAACTCGTCCTCCTCAATAAAGGTGAAATACTTGTTAATCCAGCCTCGAAACCCGTGAGTAAATAAATGAATCAAAAGCATTTTGCTTACGACTCACAACTGATGACTTTCGAGCATTTTTCGAATTATGCCTCTGTTCTAATCGCAACTCTCTAAATGCTTCACCCACGTGCTTGAAACACAAATAATTGCCAAGAGAACCTAAACCACTTAACCTAACCTACGCGTAAATATGCACAATATGCTAATTGATAATAACATTAATTTACATTTGAGAAAAATTGGATGAATGGGTCTTTGGGAGGTCGGTCAATGGAGGGAATGAACATAGCCTGGGGGGCCGGGGGGCCTAATTCATTACATTCATTTCATGCATAACTCAAGAGTATATCGTTATTCATAATAGTTCACTCCTGGATCGTGCATGCTGGCATTAACTGCCCTATAATACTTAATTGGGCAGTTGATGCCACCATCACCTTAACGGATTGACTTAATATATTCATTGAATATTAATTTGAGTAAATACTTAATTCTTCACTTTGCAATTGCTTCGTTGAATATTCTATCAAAATTGACCTACCGTCATTATATACGGGTATATACACTGAGCTGTATATATACCCTATATCTCGGTCTATATTCACGCTGGACGTGTATATCCTGGTCTTGTTTGATGTCCAGGACAAAAGTATACTTGCCGTGGTTGGTCAGTAAGCTAACGTGGTCGTGGCCTTAATATCTCTCGTGTTGCTGATACGCCTTATGACCAACAGCAAGTGGTTGGGCATCATTCCTTCCCTCCATTCCCTTTATCCTGATCTCTACCTAGTGCCATCCCCTTATCCTTATCCTGATTCCTTCCTAGTGCAACATAGTCGTTATTGCTAGGCGCTTCCTCTTGATAGTTTCCGTGCATCGTCACCCAAAAATATATATATATATATATATATATATATATATATATATATATATATATATATATATATATATATATATATATATATATATATATATATATATATATATATATTTTGGTAGCAGTCTTTCCTGTAGACATATATTATTAAATATGACCGAAAAAGTAAGATTAATAATTCTAACACGAATTTTCTCAATCTTTCGTACATTACGCTTCACTGTTGGAGGTAAATCAAAAATCACTTCTCCAAAATTCATTTTTATTTCTAGTCTGACGCGACACGGGCGCGTTTCGTAAAACTTATTACATTTTCAAAGATTTCACAAATACACAACTGATTAGAACTTACGTATCTCTGATTTTATATCTACATTTGAGTGAGGTGGGAGGGGTGATGTGGCATTAACACAAGACAGAACAAGAGGGGATATTAATAGGGTATTAAAAGTATCAACACAAGACAGAACATAAACAATAGGTATTGAATAGAAGCGCTTGTAGAAAGCCTATTGGTCCATATTTCTTGATGCTTCTATATTGGAGCGGAGTCTTGAGGTGGGTAGAATATAGTTGTGCTATCGCTGTATCTATCGATGATTTCTGTGTTGTTTACTAGGATTTCTCCTAGTAAACAACACAGAAATCATCGATAGATACAGCGATAGCAGGCGGCTTGACGTTTGCGAGGCACTACACATCAAGAAGTCAACACCAGCAATCAACAGCCAATTATTGCACAACTATATTCTACCCACCTCAAGACTCCGCTCCAATATAGAAGCATCAAGAAATATGGACCAATAGGCTTTCTACAAGCGCTTCTATTCAATACCCATTGTTTATGTTCTGTCTTGTGTTGATACTTTTATTACCCTATTAATATCCCCTCTTGTTCTGTCTTGTGTTAATGCCACATCACCCCTCCCACCTCACTCAAATGTAGATATAAAATCAGAGATACGTAAGTTCTAATCAGTTGTGTATTTGTGAAGTCTTTGAAAATGTAATAAGTTTTACGAAACGCGCCCGTGTCGCGTCAGACTAGAAATAAAAATGAATTTTGGAGAAGTGATTTTTGATTTACCTCCAACAGTGAAGCGTAATGTACGAAAGATTGAGAAAATTCGTGTTAGAATTATTAATCCTACTTTTTCGGTCATATTTAATAATATATATATTTATATATATATAATATCTTTGTTGGATCCTTCGTCGACAGATGGAAATGAATTGTAAGCTGTTATCGAGAGAGCTCGAGCAAATTCTATTATATAAAATGTTGTTGTGGGTAAAATTAATACCTTAATGTGGCGATTGTGTGTGTGTGTGTGTGAGTGCATTTAGGTTCATACACACACACACACACTTGCACTAAATGCAGGTGGGCATTTAGCCGTGTTTGCATTGGCTACACAACGTTGGTTAGTATTTATTGAAAATATAATAATTAAAACAACAATTTTAAATTGGAAATAAAATCATTCCCAATCACAGACTTTGTATTCTGTGGTGGGGATATTGAATGCGATATATGTAGGAAATGATATACAAATATAATTAGTTTGGGACGTGTATCAAAACAGTTAATTGCCTCACTTAACAAAGAATTAATTAATAAAAGTTTTGCAAACTAAAAAAAAATATAATACTGGAATTCATTAAAGCGTTTAAAAAGAAGTTGATATTTTAAAACTAATTTTTGTAACTAAGTTGTAGTCTCTCTACATAATTAAAATTATCATTGCGACCTAGATATATGTGTCTACCTGTCGCCCTATGTGTCCCAGTAAGCCTGGAACACAGGGTGACACGTCACCCTGTGTCCTACCGGGTCTCCTCAACCGCTTTTGGTCACGTAAATATACAAATAAAAACTAAAAAATATTTTGGCTTATATTTTATTTTTTCCCAGTTACTCTTTATAACCTTTGTCCGTTTTTTGTTTGTTGGGCTTCTTTGTTGTTTGCTCTTGATTCTTTGGTTTTTATCTTGTTCTCTGGTCATTTTCGTTCTTTATTCTTGTTTAAAGTTCGATGTTCTTTGTTATAATTTAGACAATGTTGATGAACTAGCAGTTGTCTTCCCCAATAAAATTTTATGCTAGCAGTTATCTTACTTAATAACATGCTATGCTAGTAGTTATCTTCCTTAATAACATGCTATGCTATGCTAGAAGCCCTGATATCGTGATATCATTCTTGCCTCTCAGACCTCACATATATGTATTTACAGAGTTGAGAAATTTCTCGTGTTTTTCGAAGATATCAAAGATTAACATCATTCAAGGTTGGGAAAAATCTGGCAGCGCGGAGGGTGCCATTGATTTATGGCCTGTTCCATCCCTCTCTCTCTCTCTCTCTCTCTCTCTCTCTCTCTCTCTCTCTCTCTCTCTCTCTCTCTCTCTCTCTCTCTCTCTCTCTCTCTCTCTCTCTCTCTCTCTCTCCTGCTATCTTCTATGTGTGTGCTTCACCACCTTCATAGCCTCTCAGTTACACCCAATCCTTTTCTTCCTACACGTTCAACTACATCAACTAGTTCTGTTCCTACCTGTTCAACTACATCAACTAGTTCTGTTCCTACCTGTTCAACTACATCAACTAGTTCTGTTCCTACCTGTTCAACTACATCAACTAGTTCTGTTCCTACCTGTTTAACTACATCAACTAGTTCTGTTCCTACCTGTTCAACTACATCAACTAGTTCTGTTCCTACCTGTTCAACTACATCAACTAGTTCTGTTCCTACCTGTTCAACTACATCAACTAGTTCTGTTCCTACCTGTTCAACTACATCAACTAGTTCTGTTCCTACCTGTTTAACTACATCAACTAGTTCTGTTCCTACCTGTTTAACTACATCAACTAGTTCTGTTCCTACATGTTCAACTACGTCAACTAGCTCCATTCCTACCTGTTCAACTACCCTTCAAGTTGACCTGTTTAATAGTATTTTGATTAACTTTTAATTATTTGCCTTAACCCAACTTTGTCGTAAGTTAGGTTAAGACCATGTTTAATACAGGTTGAAGATGGAGACGTGTACGAGAGTCTTCATATACTCTGTTCCCTTTATTTCACGCGTGTCTGTATGTTGAACAAATATGTTCAAATGTGAAGCAGTCTGGGAAGGTCATAAAGGGGGTCATTTTCTTGTCAACGTTGGAGCCAGTTTGAGGATGTTTAATAGATGAGCGTCTTGTGTTGTGGATGCCAACTTCGTCGGGGTTGTCCATGAAGTATTGGTCCAGGTGCGGAACCTTTAGATCATTGGGCTTATAAATATTAGGACGGGGAAGGGGGCGAGCTGTGGTTAGTGGGGGTGGGGGGATGGAAGGGGGGTTTAAGGGTGAGAATCGTTCCCCTTCAATCTTTTCTACCTTAACTAGTGTGCTCCTCTTCCTTAACCTTTTCTATTGCTCAACTTTTTCTCTGACTTAATCTTTTATTTTCCTAAACCTCTTCTTTGTCTTAATCTTTTTCTTTTCCTAAATCTTTACTTTTCATCAACCTTTCATCTGCCCCCTCACTCCGCCCCTCAGAAATTATTCTATTTGTTCCCCCTTTGCTCTATCAACCTCTCGCTCTCTCCCTCCTTCGCAGGGTAAACTTTGTCTCTCCTTTACTATCGTTTGATGCTTCTACCTTCTCTTCTTCTGATGTTAACTCCACTTCCCATTCCCCTGTTATGTTCTCACCTCTTCCCACACGATCTGTGGTGTCGTCTACCTCTTCCATACTTCTTTCTTTTCTTTCTTCCTATGCACACAGAAATCACAATAGCGTGATGAATCAAATTAACAAATCCACAAGTTCCATGATGAGATTTGAACCCTCATCCATTGTGTGTCTTGACTGTCCTCATCTCTCACCTCACAATCTCTCAGCCTTTCCCAACAATCCAACGTCAGATTCGGGTTGATAAGTCTTACAACTCGGAAGCTGCTGTGGATACTACTTGGAAGCAGTGAGGGAGATTGTTCTTCCGTCCAGTGGACAGGAGGATTGAAGGACTGTCCTGCTGCCTTCTGTCCAGAGGACAGGTTAGGGGGAAATGAAATGTCGACTTGGTGTCCAGATTGACCCAGTGCTTGGACCGACACGGGATATTAAATATTATGCACCATCGTAGAGCGAAGAAAGTCTACGGAATTTGCCATCCACATTTCACACTTTCGAGGTGTTCGCCATAGTAGCAGATTGTCTCTAAGCAATAGGAGGGGGGGGGGGGGGGGAATGGTAGGGAGGACGCCGAAATCCGCCCATATTAGTACCCTACCCTACATCAGTCACAGTGCAAATATGAGTGAGCTGTTCACGAGCATCTGTAACCTCTATTCCTGGAGACAAAGTGACTGACAGACCTGTATGAGCCATTACTGTTGAGACGCGTTGCACAATGTAGGAATATTCTTGCGTTGGTGTTTACGTGTTTGCGTTGTTTAAGTCGGCCTCTCTGCTTGCCTGTACAAGTCCCCTTCAACAAGTACAAGTTGTGGCGTTTTCTGGTTGGGTTAAACAGTTGGATTTCGTACATGTAGGCAAATCGAAAGAAAGGGAACTGGCAACACACTCAAGACTTAGTGGTATGTAAGGCTTAAGGCTGAGGTCAGGGAACGACTTTCTGACCATGTCATCCCTGTCCACCCCCCCCCCCCTTGGCCCTTCTACACACACTGTCACTGTAGCCATCTTCACTACACTCTGTGTGTCACAGTAGCCATCTTCACTACACACTGTGTCACAGTAGCCATCTTCACTACACTCTGTGTGTCACAGTAGCCATCTTCACTACACACTGTGTCACAGTAGCCATCTTCACTACACTCTGTGTGTCACAGTAGCCATCTTCACTACACACTGTGTCACAGTAGCCATCTTCACTACACACTGTGTGTCACAGTAGCCATCTTCACTACACTCTGTGTGTCACAGTAGCCATCTTCACTACACACTGTGTCACAGTAGCCATCTTCACAACACTGTGTGTCACAGTAGCCATCTTCACTACACACTGTGTCACAGTAGCCATCTTCACTACACACTGTGTGTCACAGTAGCCATCTTCCCTACACACTGTGTCACAGTAGCCATCTTCACTAAACACACTGTGTCACAGTAGCCATCTTCACTACACACTGTCACAGTAGCCATCTTCACTAAACACTGTGTCACAGTAGCCATCTTCACTACACACTGTCACAGTAGCCATCTTCACTACACACTGTGTCACAGCAGCCATCTTCACTAAACACTGTGTCACAGTAGCCATCTTCACTACACACTGTGTGTCACAGTAGCCATCTTCACTAAACACTGTGTCACAGTAGCCATCTTCCCTACACACTGTGTCACAATAGCCATCTTCACTACACACTGTCACAGTAGCCATCTTCACTACACACTGTGTGTCACAGTAGCCATCTTCAGTACACACTTTGTGTCACAGTAGCCATCTTCACTACACACTGTGTGTCACAGTAGCCATCTTCACTACACACTGTGTGTCACAGTAGCCATCTTCACTACACACTGTGTGTCACAGTAGCCATCTTCACTACACACTGTGTGTCACAGTAGCCATCTTCACTACACACTGTGTCACTGTAGCCGTCTTCACTACTCAATGTGTTTTTGTCACCAACAAATAGCTGTCCGCCCTTAGTTTACCCAAGACCTATATGGAACCTGGTGGGAAAACCCATTAACGGGTCGTGTTCCAGGGTAAAACTACCAGAATATAAGACATCCCATGAACGTTGGGAATGGGAATGTTCTCAGCAAGCTAAAATCGGCGCCAGATCTCTCCTGGACCCACCTGAAAAAAAATAGTGAGAAGGAGACAAACAGAAAATAAACATTATTTATGTAATAGGGTTCATTATAAAGATTAGAAAGGTAGTTTCCACTGGTGTATTTAGACCAGTGATCTCCACGCCAACAGCCGTAATATGCATCAATTATGATCTATTAACTGGATTTGCTTCAATTAATTTATCATTCAAAAATTGGTGTATGTACAAAAATGGCCTTTTCCCTAACGAAATGCTAATTAACAGCATAGTAGATATATTTTTCACAAACATAACACATTCTTTACGCAAATATATCTGGTCAGCGCACACATGTGAAAATTTTAAATGACGCAAAAATGTTTGATATCATTAATTCACATTTAATAATGAAAACTGGAAGCATTAGTTTGACATAGGGTGAGAGTGTTTTGTGTTTGTTATGTCGTAAATTCCGTCTTGACTTATTTCTAACGTAACTGTGTGTATTAGATGGTAGGGCGATGGTCTCGCTTCATACAGGTCAGTGTTCAATCCCTGACCGTCCACCGAGTAGTTGGGCACCATTCCTTTCCCCCTCGTCCCATCCCAAATCCTTATCCTCATCCCCTTCCAAGTGAAATATAATCGTAATGGCTTGGCACTTTTCCCCTGATAGATCCCCCTGATAGTTTCTCCTTACCTAACCTAACCTGCCCAGATGTTATCTAATTCAACTTAACCTAACCCCTAACCTAACGTAACCTTCCATAGCCTAACCTAACCTAACGTAACTTACCCTACCCTACCCTACCCTAAACTAACCTAATCTAACGTTATAAACAGTATATTACCTCGTTGAACCTGTAATTTGACCTCATTTCACCTGAAATATTAGTTTGTGGCACTTGTACCATTATATGGTTGCTCCCTCACCATAGCCTCAACACACAGGTACTAATTGCCCATTTAGTACAATCATAAAAGCTAAATTGCGCATCCACTGTTCACAGCCGAGTCGATAGAATGTCGACCTCGCCCGCGTGGGGTCCATGGTTCGAGACCAGTACAGGTGAATGGAATTCATAAAGGTGTTTACTTATTCAGAGGCAAATGTAACTAATGCTTGACGTTGATAATCTTAGAATAGTAAAGATAATCATTATTTAACGTTTAAGCAGCCAATCATTTGAGCTAAAGTTTGATAACTATTAGGTGTAAGAGCTTAGGTAATTTAACAATACAGCGCTTGGACGGGAAGGGTAACTATGAGGGGGAAAAGCGCCAAGGCATTTACGGCTATATAGCACTGGGAAGGGGGTCAGGATAAGGATTTGGGATGGGACGGCGGGAAGGAATTGGAGGACTGGATACGAACTGGGATTTTTGGGAATTTCAAGTAAGTTTTCGGTGGGTAATAAATTACAGAATCCTATTTCACTGGCTACTCATATGTTTTCCTGAATTATAGAATTAATTGTTAGGAAATACAACTTTAATAACTTTTTCAAATTACAAATAATGATGAATAAAGATTTAGATTGGATTGATTTGACTTCCCAAAAGGCTGGAGTATCTCAGGCATTTTTCAACCCTCCACGAAGAAAGGATAGGAGCTGAGTTATAAAGATAGGATGAAGAAACGGTGCTTATAAGCACTTGGACCATCGGGGATTGAACTCCGACCAGCAAGTAGTGAAGACTATCACACACGCTGCTCATTTTCCGTTCATTTCAAACGTTCATTTTCCCAGACTTTGTTTTGGACGAATTCATACTAAATGTGACCAGAACGCGACGTTTACAGGTCTGGGTTCGACGTCCGGCCATTTGAAGAGTGTAACATGCCTTAGTCACTCTTAATACGGCCCGCGTGGGTTGTCAAGGAGAAACATAGTTCCGCTTCCCACAGTCCATCACACTTTGGAAATGTTATTTGTTGAGAGACTTAAGTTTAAGCAACTGTAAGGGTACATGCACTATATATATAGCAGTCTCCGTGGTGTAGTGGTAAGACACTCGCCTGGCGTTCCGCGAGCGCTATGTCATGGGTTCGTATCCTGGCCGGGGAGGATTTACTGGGCGCAATTCCTTAACTGTAGCCTCTGTTTAACGCAACAGTAAAATGTGTACTTGGATGAAAAAACGATTCTTCGCGGCAGGGGATCGTATTCCAGGGACCATAGGATTAAGGACTTGCCCGAAACGCTACGCGTACTAGTGGCTGTACAAGAATGTAACAACTCTTGTATATATCTCAAAAAAAAAAAAAAAAAAGATAAGACTCGTAAAGAGTAGGAGTTTAAGCTGCTGTAAGCGTGCGTGAGGTAGGTTAGAGACACCTATATAAACATCCTCGGGTACAGGCTACCAACAACACCACGAGAACAGATATCAACAAATCCCCGCAGGTAGAGGAGGAAAATAATAGATAGGAAAGCAATGACATTGATGAAGATCAATGGAACTGAGAAGGAAGGAAGGAGAACCACGAAGTAAACACATATGAGAAGTGCATTACACAAGACGTAAGGAAACAGGAAAGAAAGTGAGGAGTAGAGTGAGAGGAGAACTATCAGCGGAAAGTCATTGCGACTATAGAGCACTGGGAAGGGGTCATGATAATGATTTGAGACGGGACGGGGGGGGGGGATAGGAATGGTGCCCAACCACTTGGTGGACGGTCGGAGATTGAACGCCGACCTGTAGGAAGCGAGTCCGTCTCTCTACCTTCCAGCCCAAGCGCTTGGGCATGTCCTTACGGAATTATTCGTCATACCGATGACACAAGCATAGGTGATGGTGAACCTAGATGGTTCTCACACAAGGGGATAAACCACGAGCATACTGACAGGGTCTGAGCCATTACCCTAAGCGTCAACAGTGATCAATAATCCCCCCTTCCTTTATTTCTCATGTTGCAGGAAGCAACACTGATGCTCACATCAAAGACTAACGGAGAGAGAGATTTTGCTCGAATATTGGACATTTGTTATCACCAGACAGCCAAGATAACATGCCAAGAGCAATATTCTTCCTCGGCTTATATATATATATATATATATATATATATATATATATATATATATATATATATATATATATATATATATATATATATATATAAGTATATATATATATATATATATATATATATATATATATATATATATATATATATATATATATATATATATATATATATATATATTAGTATATTTTGGTAGCAGTCTTTCCTGTAGACATATATTATTAAATATGACCGAAAAAGTAAGATTAATAATTCTAACACGAATTTTCTCAATCTTTCGTACATTTCTTTTCACTGTTGGAGGTAAATCAAAAATCAATTCTCCAAAATTCATTTTTATTTCTAGTCTGACGCGACACGAGCGCGTTTCGTAAAACTTATAACATTTTCAAAGACTTTAGTTTACAAATACACAACTGAATAGAACTTACGCATCTCCGATTTTATATCTACATTTCAGTGAGGTGAATGGGGTGAGGTGGCATTAATAGGGTATTAATTTCATCAACACAAGACAGAACAAGAGGTGGCATTAATAGGGTATTAATTTCATCAACACAAGACAGAACACGAAACAATGGGAATTGAATAGAAGTGTTTGTAGAAAGCCTATTGGTCCATATTTCTTGATGCTTCTCTATTGGAGCGGAGTCTTGAGGTGGGTAGAATATAGTTGTGCATTAATTGGCTGTTGATTGCTGGTGTTGACATCTTGATGTGTAGTGCCTCGCAAACGTCAAGCCGCCTGCTCTCGCTGTATCTATCGATGATTTCTGTGTTGTTTACTAGGATTTCTCTGGCGATGGTTTGGTTGTGGGAAGAGATTATATGTTCCTTAATGGATCCCTGTTGCTTATGCATCGTTAAACGCCTAGAAAGAGATGTTGTTGTCTTGCCTATATACTGGGTTTTTTGGAGCTTACAGTCCCCAAGAGGGCATTTGAAGGCATAGACGACGTTAGTCTCTTTTAAAGCGTTCTGTTTTGTGCCTGGAGAGTTTCTCATGAGTAGGCTGGCCGTTTTTCTGGTTTTATAGTAAATCGTCAGTTGTATCCTCTGATTTTTGTCTGTAGGGATAACGTTTCTATTAACAATATCTTTCAGGACCCTTTCCTCCGTTTTATGAGCTGTGGAAAAGAAGTTCCTGTAAAATAGTCTAATAGGGGTTATAGGTGTTGTGTTAGTTGTCTCTTCAGAGGTTGCATGGCGTTTCACTTTCCTTCTTATGATGTCTTCGACGAAACCATTGGAGAGCCGTTGTTGACTAGGACCTGCCTTACCCTACAGAGTTCTTCGTCGACTTGCTTCCATTCTGAGCTGTGGCTGAGAGCACGGTCGACATATGCGTTAACAACACTCCTCTTGTACCTGTCTGGGCAGTCGCTGTTGGCATTTAGGCACATTCCTATGTTCGTTTCCTTAGTGTAGACTGCAGTGTGGAAACCTCCGCTCTTTTCCATGACTGTTACATCTAGAAAGGGCAGCTTTCCATCCTTTTCCATCTCGTAAGTGAAACGCAGCACGGAACTCTGCTCAAATGCCTCCTTCAGCTCCTGCACATGTATGACATCAGGTACCTGTGTAAAAATGTCGTCAACATACTTGCAACATACTATGGCCGGTTTCAAGTTCATGTCGACTAAGACTTTTTGCTCGATGGTACCCATGTAGAAGTTTGCAAACAGGACACCTAGGGGAGAACCCATGGCGACCCTATCTACTTGCTTATACATGTGCCCATCCGGGCTCAAGAAGGGTGCCTCTTTAGTACAAGCTTGGAGTAGTTTCCTCAGAATATTTTCTAGTATGTCAAGATGAGTACAGGCTGGATCACGATACACTCTGTCGGCTATCAACCCGATTGTCTCGTCCACAGGTACGTTGGTAAACAGCGATTCTACGTCCAATGAGGCTCTTATCCCTGTGGCCCGTGTGCCTCGCAGTAAGTCAACAAATTCCTTTGGAGACTTCAGGCTGAAGGCGCAAGGAACATAAGGAGTCAGCAGGCCGTTATGTCGCTTCGCCAGTCTGTACGTGGGTGTGGGTATCTGGCAAATGATTGGCCGAAGTGGGTTTCCAGGCTTGTGTGTCTTGACATTTCCATACGCATATCCAGGTTTATATTCCCCAATGATCTTTGGCAGGTGGGGTCCGGATTTCTTGGCGTTCACAGTTTCGATCAGTTTGTTGACCTTTGCTTTTAATTCGGCTGTAGTGTCCTTCGTTACCCTTTGGAACTTAGTTTGGTCAGAGAGTATGAGGTTCATTTTCGCCAGATATTCGTCTTTTTTAAGAATGACATATATTGGCGACTTGTCACCTCTCCTGACAACTATCTCCTTGTTCTCACGAAGGCTTTTAGCTGCCGCTTTGAGCTCAGGGGACAGTATGGTGCTTCTGTAATTGCCTCGATTCTTTCCTCCTTCTGCAATAAGTTCTGCTTGTAAGGTATCTTTGGTAGTGACCTTCTTTTGTGTCTCGAGGTCGAATATGTCGTCCAACAGAATTTCCAACTCTACTTTCCGGGCCATCTCACTCGGTCTGGACATAACATGACAGTTTATGCCCAGATTTAGGAGAGTGACTTGGTCCTCAGTGAGGTTAATTCCTGCAAGGTTCAGGAAGCCATCTCTTGGTCGTGGAATTGCCATAGGTCCTCCATATAATGTTTTTAGTTTCTTGATAATCCTTGTTTCAGTGCTGAGGTGATGTCGGTCTGTGAGGATGTCGAGGTGTTGTTCAATGCGGGAACGGATACTTTCGTCGATGTTGCTATTTCTCCACTCGTTTGTAGCATGAAGTAGTTGCGTTTTGTTGTCTTTGATTTCATTCTCTGCCTTGTATATCTGATCACGAATCAGATCCTGGCGATATTTTATCGTGAAGGCTTGATTCCTTGCTGCTGGGTCGTGCGCTTTAATATTAATATATTTTGGTAGCAGTCTTTCCTGTAGACATATATTATTAAATATGACCGAAAAAGTAAGATTAATAATTCTAACACGAATTTTCTCAATCTTTCGTACATTTCTTTTCACTGTTGGAGGTAAATCAAAAATCAATTCTCCAAAATTCATTTTTATTTCTAGACTGACGCGACACGAGCGCGTTTCGTAAAATTTGTTACATTTTCAAAGACTTTAGTTTACAAATACACAACTGAATAGAACTTACGCATCTCCGATTTTATATTTACATTTGAGTGAGGTGGATGGGGTGAGGTGGCATTAATAGGGTATTAATTTCATCAACACAAGACAGAACAAGAGGTGGCATGAATAGGGTATTAATTTCATCAACACAAGACAGAACACGAAACAATGGGTATTGAATAGAAGTTTTTGTAGAAAGCCTATTGGTCCATATTTCTTGATGCTTCTCTATTGGAGCGGAGTCTTGAGGTGGGTAGAATATAGTTGTGCATTAATTGGCTGTTGATTGCTAGTGTTGACTTCTTGATGTGTAGTGCCTCGCAAACGTCAAGCCGCCTGCTATCGCTGTATCTATAGATGATTTCTGTGTTGTTTACTAGGATTTCGCTGGCGATGGTTTGGTTGTGGGAAGAGATTATATGTTCCTTAATGGAGCCCTGTTGCTTATGCATCGTTAAAAGCCTAGAAAGAGATGTTGTTGTCTTGCCTATATACTGGGTTTTTTGGAGCTTACAGTCCCCAAGAGGGCATTTGAAGGCATAGACGACGTTAGTCTCTTTTAAAGCGTTCTGTTTTGTGTCTGGAGAGTTTCTCATGAGTAGGCTGGCCGTTTTTCTGGTTTTATAGTAAATCGTCAGTTGTATCCTCTGATTTTTGTCTGTAGGGATAACGTTTCTATTAACAATATCTTTCAGGACCCTTTCCTCCGTTTTATGAGCTGTGGAAAAGAAGTTCCTGTAAAATAGTCTAATAGGGGGTATAGGTGTTGTGTTAGTTGTCTCTTCAGAGGTTGCATGGCGTTTCACTTTCCTTCTTATGATGTCTTCGACGAAACCATTGGAGAAGCCGTTGTTGACTAGGACCTGAATTACCCTACAGAGTTCTTCGTCGACTTGTTTCCATTCTGAGCTGTGACTGAGAGCACGGTCGACATATGCGTTAACAACACTCCTCTTGTACCTGTCTGGGCAGTCGCTGTTGGCATTTAGGCACATTCCTATGTTCGTTTCCTTAGTGTAGACTGCAGTGTGGAAACCTCCGCTCTTTTCCATGACTGTTACATCTAGAAAGGGCAGCTTTCCATCCTTTTCCATCTCGTAAGTGAAACGCAGCACGGAACTCTGCTCAAATGCCTCCTTCAGCTCCTGCACATGTATGACATCAGGTACCTGTGTAAAAATGTCGTCAACATACTTGCAACATACTATGGCCGGTTTCAAGTTCATGTCGACTAAGACTTTTTGCTCGATGGTACCCATGTAGAAGTTTGCAAACAGGACACCTAGGGGAGAACCCATGGCGACCCTATCTACTTGCTTATACATGTGCCCATCCGGGCTCAAGAAGGGTGCCTCTTTAGTACAAGCTTGGAGTAGTTTCCTCAGAATATTTTCTAGTATGTCAAGATGAGTACAGGCTGGATCACGATACACTCTGTCGGCTATCAACCCGATTGTCTCGTCCACAGGTACGTTGGTAAACAGCGATTCTACGTCCAATGAGGCTCTTATCCCTGTGGCCCGTGTGCCTCGCAGTAAGTCAACAAATTCCTTTGGAGACTTCAGGCTGAAGGCGCAAGGAACATAAGGAGTCAGCAGGCCGTTATGTCGCTTCGCCAGTCTGTACGTGGGTGTGGGTATCTGGCAAATGATTGGCCGAAGTGGGTTTCCAGGCTTGTGTGTCTTGACATTTCCATACGCATATCCAGGTTTATATTCCCCAATGATCTTTGGCAGGTGGGGTCCGGATTTCTTGGCGTTCACAGTTTCGATCAGTTTGTTGACCTTTGCTTTTTATTCGGCTGTAGTGTCCTTCGTTACCCTTTGGAACTTAGTTTGGTCAGAGAGTATGAGGTTCATTTTCGCCAGATATTCGTCTTTTTTAAGAATGACATATATTGGCGACTTGTCACCTCTCCTGACAACTATCTCCTTGTTCTCACGAAGGCTTTTAGCTGCCGCTTTGAGCTCAGGGGACAGTATGGTGCTTCTGTAATTGCCTCGATTCTTTCCTCCTTCTGCAATAAGTTCTGCTTGTAAGGTATCTTTGGTAGTGACCTTCTTTTGTGTCTCGAGGTCGAATATGTCGTCCAACAGAATTTCCAACTCTACTTTCCGGGCCATCTCACTCGGTCTGGACATAACATGACAGTTTATGCCCAGATTTAGGAGAGTGACTTGGTCCTCAGTGAGGTTAATTCCTGCAAGGTTCAGGAAGCCATCTCTTGGTCGTGGAATTGCCATAGGTCCTCCATATAATGTTTTTAGTTTCTTGATAATCCTTGTTTCAGTGCTGAGGTGATGTCGGTCTGTGAGGATGTCGAGGTGTTGTTCAATGCGGGAACGGATACTTTCGTCGATGTTGCTATTTCTCCACTCGTTTGTAGCATGAAGTAGTTGCGTTTTGTTGTCTTTGATTTCATTCTCTGCCTTGTATATCTGATCACGAATCAGATCCTGGCGATATTTTATCGTGAAGGCTTGATTCCTTGCTGCTGGGTCGTGCGCTTTAATATTAATATATTTTGGTAGCAGTCTTTCCTGTAGACATATATTATTAAATATGACCGAAAAAGTAAGATTAATAATTCTAACACGAATTTTCTCAATCTTTCGTACATTTCTTTTCACTGTTGGAGGTAAATCAAAAATCAATTCTCCAAAATTCATTTTTATTTCTAGACTGACGCGACACGAGCGCGTTTCGTAAAATTTGTTACATTTTCAAAGACTTTAGTTTACAAATACACAACTGAATAGAACTTACGCATCTCCGATTTTATATTTACATTTGAGTGAGGTGGATGGGGTGAGGTGGCATTAATAGGGTATTAATTTCATCAACACAAGACAGAACAAGAGGTGGCATGAATAGGGTATTAATTTCATCAACACAAGACAGAACACGAAACAATGGGTATTGAATAGAAGTTTTTGTAGAAAGCCTATTGGTCCATATTTCTTGATGCTTCTCTATTGGAGCGGAGTCTTGAGGTGGGTAGAATATAGTTGTGCATTAATTGGCTGTTGATTGCTAGTGTTGACTTCTTGATGTGTAGTGCCTCGCAAACGTCAAGCCGCCTGCTATCGCTGTATCTATAGATGATTTCTGTGTTGTTTACTAGGATTTCGCTGGCGATGGTTTGGTTGTGGGAAGAGATTATATGTTCCTTAATGGAGCCCTGTTGCTTATGCATCGTTAAAAGCCTAGAAAGAGATGTTGTTGTCTTGCCTATATACTTGGTTTTTTGGAGCTTACAGTCCCCAAGAGGGCATTTGAAGGCATAGACGACGTTAGTCTCTTTTAAAGCGTTCTGTTTTGTGTCTGGAGAGTTTCTCATGAGTAGGCTGGCCGTTTTTCTGGTTTTATAGTAAATCGTCAGTTGTATCCTCTGATTTTTGTCTGTAGGGATAACGTTTCTATTAACAATATCTTTCAGGACCCTTTCCTCCGTTTTATGAGCTGTGGAAAAGAAGTTCCTGTAAAATAGTCTAATAGGGGGTATAGGTGTTGTGTTAGTTGTCTCTTCAGAGGTTGCATGGCGTTTCACTTTCCTTCTTATGATGTCTTCGACGAAACCATTGGAGAAGCCGTTGTTGACTAGGACCTGAATTACCCTACAGAGTTCTTCGTCGACTTGTTTCCATTCTGAGCTGTGACTGAGAGCACGGTCGACATATGCGTTAACAACACTCCTCTTGTACCTGTCTGGGCAGTCGCTGTTGGCATTTAGGCACATTCCTATGTTCGTTTCCTTAGTGTAGACTGCAGTGTGGAAACCTCCGCTCTTTTCCATGACTGTTACATCTAGAAAGGGCAGCTTTCCATCCTTTTCCATCTCGTAAGTGAAACGCAGCACGGAACTCTGCTCAAATGCCTCCTTCAGCTCCTGCACATGTATGACATCAGGTACCTGTGTAAAAATGTCGTCAACATACTTGCAACATACTATGGCCGGTTTCAAGTTCATGTCGACTAAGACTTTTTGCTCGATGGTACCCATGTAGAAGTTTGCAAACAGGACACCTAGGGGAGAACCCATGGCGACCCTATCTACTTGCTTATACATGTGCCCATCCGGGCTCAAGAAGGGTGCCTCTTTAGTACAAGCTTGGAGTAGTTTCCTCAGAATATTTTCTAGTATGTCAAGATGAGTACAGGCTGGATCACGATACACTCTGTCGGCTATCAACCCGATTGTCTCGTCCACAGGTACGTTGGTAAACAGCGATTCTACGTCCAATGAGGCTCTTATCCCTGTGGCCCGTGTGCCTCGCAGTAAGTCAACAAATTCCTTTGGAGACTTCAGGCTGAAGGCGCAAGGAACATAAGGAGTCAGCAGGCCGTTATGTCGCTTCGCCAGTCTGTACGTGGGTGTGGGTATCTGGCAAATGATTGGCCGAAGTGGGTTTCCAGGCTTGTGTGTCTTGACATTTCCATACGCATATCCAGGTTTATATTCCCCAATGATCTTTGGCAGGTGGGGTCCGGATTTCTTGGCGTTCACAGTTTCGATCAGTTTGTTGACCTTTGCTTTTTATTCGGCTGTAGTGTCCTTCGTTACCCTTTGGAACTTAGTTTGGTCAGAGAGTATGAGGTTCATTTTCGCCAGATATTCGTCTTTTTTAAGAATGACATATATTGGCGACTTGTCACCTCTCCTGACAACTATCTCCTTGTTCTCACGAAGGCTTTTAGCTGCCGCTTTGAGCTCAGGGGACAGTATGGTGCTTCTGTAATTGCCTCGATTCTTTCCTCCTTCTGCAATAAGTTCTGCTTGTAAGGTATCTTTGGTAGTGACCTTCTTTTGTGTCTCGAGGTCGAATATGTCGTCCAACAGAATTTCCAACTCTACTTTCCGGGCCATCTCACTCGGTCTGGACATAACATGACAGTTTATGCCCAGATTTAGGAGAGTGACTTGGTCCTCAGTGAGGTTAATTCCTGCAAGGTTCAGGAAGCCATCTCTTGGTCGTGGAATTGCCATAGGTCCTCCATATAATGTTTTTAGTTTCTTGATAATCCTTGTTTCAGTGCTGAGGTGATGTCGGTCTGTGAGGATGTCGAGGTGTTGTTCAATGCGGGAACGGATACTTTCGTCGATGTTGCTATTTCTCCACTCGTTTGTAGCATGAAGTAGTTGCGTTTTGTTGTCTTTGATTTCATTCTCTGCCTTGTATATCTGATCACGAATCAGATCCTGGCGATATTTTATCGTGAAGGCTTGATTCCTTGCTGCTGGGTCTTGCGCTTTAATATTAATATATTTTGGTAGCAGTCTTTCCTGTAGACATATATTATTAAATATGACCGAAAAAGTAAGATTAATAATTCTAACACGAATTTTCTCAATCTTTCGTACATTTCGTTTCACTGTTGGAGGTAAATCAAAAATCAATTCTCCAAAATTCATTTTTATTTCTAGACTGACGCGACACGAGCGCGTTTCGTAAAATTTGTTACATTTTCAAAGACTTTAGTTTACAAATACACAACTGAATAGAACTTACGCATCTCCGATTTTATATTTACATTTGAGTGAGGTGGATGGGGTGAGGTGGCATTAATAGGGTATTAATTTCATCAACACAAGACAGAACAAGAGGTGGCATGAATAGGGTATTAATTTCATCAACACAAGACAGAACACGAAACAATGGGTATTGAATAGAAGTTTTTGTAGAAAGCCTATTGGTCCATATTTCTTGATGCTTCTATATTGGAGCGGAGTCTTGAGGTGGGTAGAATATAGTTGTGCATTAATTGGCTGTTGATTGCTAGTGTTGACTTCTTGATGTGTAGTGCCTCGCAAACGTCAAGCCGCCTGCTATCGCTGTATCTATAGATGATTTCTGTGTTGTTTACTAGGATTTCGCTGGCGATGGTTTGGTTGTGGGAAGAGATTATATGTTCCTTAATGGAGCCCTGTTGCTTATGCATCGTTAAAAGCCTAGAAAGAGATGTTGTTGTCTTGCCTATATACTGGGTTTTTTGGAGCTTACAGTCCCCAAGAGGGCATTTGAAGGCATAGACGACGTTAGTCTCTTTTAAAGCGTTCTGTTTTGTGTCTGGAGAGTTTCTCATGAGTAGGCTGGCCGTTTTTCTGGTTTTATAGTAAATCGTCAGTTGTATCCTCTGATTTTTGTCTGTAGGGATAACGTTTCTATTAACAATATCTTTCAGGACCCTTTCCTCCGTTTTATGAGCTGTGGAAAAGAAGTTCCTGTAAAATAGTCTAATAGGGGGTATAGGTGTTGTGTTAGTTGTCTCTTCAGAGGTTGCATGGCGTTTCACTTTCCTTCTTATGATGTCTTCGACGAAACCATTGGAGAAGCCGTTGTTGACTAGGACCTGAATTACCCTACAGAGTTCTTCGTCGACTTGTTTCCATTCTGAGCTGTGACTGAGAGCACGGTCGACATATGCGTTAACAACACTCCTCTTGTACCTGTCTGGGCAGTCGCTGTTGGCATTTAGGCACATTCCTATGTTCGTTTCCTTAGTGTAGACTGCAGTGTGGAAACCTCCGCTCTTTTCCATGACTGTTACATCTAGAAAGGGCAGCTTTCCATCCTTTTCCATCTCGTAAGTGAAACGCAGCACGGAACTCTGCTCAAATGCCTCCTTCAGCTCCTGCAGATGTCTGACATCAGGTACCTGTGTAAAAATGTCGCCAACATACCTGCAGTATATGGCCGGTTTCAAGTTCATGTCGACTAAGACTTTTTGCTCGATGGTACCCATGTAGAAGTTTGCAAACAGGACACCTAGGGGAGAACCCATGGCGACTCCATCTACTTCAACGACTCAACAGCCTGCTGACTCCTTATGTTCCTTGCGCCTTCAGCCTGAAGTCTCCAAAGGAATTTGTTGACTTACTGCGGGGCACACGGGCCACAGGGATAAGAGCCTCGTTGGACGTAGAATCGCTGTTTACCAACGTACCTGTGGACGAGACAATCGGGATGATAGCCGACAGAGTGTATCGTGATCCAGCCTGTACTCCTCTTGACATACCAGAAAATATTCTGAGGAAACTACTCCAAGCTTGTACTAAAGAGGCACCCTTCTTGAGCCCGGATGGGCACATGTATAAGCAAGTAGATGGGTTCGCCATGGGTTCTCCCCTAGGTGTCCTGTTTACAAACTTCTACATAAGTACCATCGAGCAAAAAGTCTTAGTCGACATGAACTTGAAACCGGCCATATACTGCAGGTATGTTGACGACATTTTTACACAGGTACCTGATGTCAGACATGTGCAGGAGCTGAAGGAGGCATTTGAGCAGAGTTCCGTGCTGCGTTTCACTTACGAAATGGAAAAGGATAGAAAGCTGCCCTTTCTAGATGTAACAGTCATGAAAAAGAGCGGAGGTTTCCACACTGCAGTCTACACTAAGGAAACGAACATAGGAATGTGCCTAAATGCCAACAGCGACTGCCCAGACAGATACAAGAGGAGTGTTCTTAACGCATATGTCGACCGTGCTCTCAGCCACAGCTCAGAATGGAAGCAAGTCGACGAAGAACTCTGTAGGGTAAGGCAGGTCCTAGTCAACAACGGCTTCTCCAATGGTTTCGTCGAAGACATCATAAGAAGGAAAGTGAAACGCCATGCAACCTCTGAAGAGACAACTAACACAACACCTATACCCCCTATTAGACTATTTTACAGGAACTTCTTTTCCACAGCTCATAAAACGGAGGAAAAGGTCCTGAAAGATATTGTTAATAGAATCGTTATCCCTACAGACAAAAATCAGAGGATACAACTGACGATTTACTATAAAACCAGAAAAACGGCCAGCCTACTCATGAGAAACTCTCCAGACACAAAACAGAACGCTTTAAAAGAGACTAACGTCGTCTATGCCTTCAAATGCCCTCTTGGGGACTGTAAGCTCCAAAAAAAAACAGTATATAGGCATGACAACAACATCTCTTTCTAGGCGTTTAACGATGCATAAGCAACAGGGCTCCATTAAGGAACATATAATCTCTTCCCACAACCAAACCATCGCCAGAGAAATCCTAGTAAACAACACAGAAATCATCGATAGATACAGCAATAGCAGGCGGCTTGACGTTTGCGAGGCACTACACATCAAGAAGTCAACACCAGCAATCAACAGCCAATTAATGCACAACTATATTCTACCCACCTCAAGACTCCGCTCCAATAGAGAAGCATCAAGAAATATGGACCAATAGGCTTTCTACAAACACTTCTATTCAATACCCATTGTTTCGTGTTCTGTCTTGTGTTGATGAAATTAATACCCTATTAATGCCACCTCTTGTTCTGTCTTGTGTTGATGAAATTAATACCCTATTAATGCCACCTCTTGTTCTGTCTTGTGTTGATGAAATTAATACCCTATTAATGCCACCTCACCCCATCCACCTCACTCAAATGTAGATATAAAATCGGAGATGCGTAAGTTCTATTCAGTTGTGTATTTGTAAACTAAAGTCTTTGAAAATGTTATAAGTTTTACGAAACGCGCTCGTGTCGCGTCAGACTAGAAATAAAAATGAATTTTGGAGAATTGATTTTTGATTTACCTCCAACAGTGAAAAGAAATGTACGAAAGATTGAGAAAATTCGTGTTAGAATTATTAATCTTACTTTTTCGGTCATATTTAATAATAATATAAATATATATATATATATATATATATATATATATATATATATATATATATATATATATATATATATATATATATATACATTATATATATATATATATATATATATATATATATATATATATATATATATATATATACATTATATATATATATATATATATATATATATATATATATATATATATATATATATATATATATATATATATATATATATATATATATATTATTAAATATGACCGAAAAAGTAAGATTAATAATTCTAACACGAATTTTCTCGATCTTTCGTACATTCCTTTTCACTGTACGGAGGAAAGGAAAGGGAAAAACGGAGGAAAGGGTCCTGAAAGATATTGTTAATAGAAACGTTATCCCTTCAGACAAAAATCAGAGGATACAACTGACGATTTACTATAAAACCAGAAAAACGGCCAGCCTACTCATGAGAAACTCTCCAGACACAAAGCAGAACGCTTTAAAAGAAACCAACGTCGTCTATGCCTTCAAATGCCCTCTTGGGGACTGTAAGCTACAAAAATCCCAGTATATAGGCAAGACAACAACATCTCTTTCTAGGCGTTTAACGATGCATAAGCAACAGGGCTCCATTAAGGAACATATAATCTCTTCCCACAACCAAACCATCGCCAGAGAAATCCTAGTAAACAACACAGAAATCATCGATAGATACAGCGATAGCAGACGGCTTGACGTTTGCGAGGCACTACACATTAAAAAGTCAACACCAGCAATCAACAGCCAATTAATGCACAACTATATCCTACCCACCTCAAGACTCCGCTGCAATATAGAAGCATCAAGAAATATGGACCAATAGGCTTTCTACGATCACTTCCATTCAATGCCCATTGTTTCGTGTTCTGTCTTGTGTTGATGAATTTAATACCCTATTAATACCACCTCACCCCATCCACCTCACTCAAATGTTGATATTAACAAATCGGAGATGTGTAAGTTCTATTCAGTTGTGTATGTGTAAACTAAAGTCTTTGAAAATGTAATAAGTTTTACGAAACGCGCTCAAGTGTCGCGTCAGACTAGAAATAAAAATGAATTTTGGAGAATTGATTTTTGAATCAAGACTGAAGACTCCGCACCAATATAAAAGCATCAAGGAATATGGGCCAATAGGCCCTTAGCAGTTACTTCCATTCTTCCCTTTAATTTACCCAATTTATACCCATTGCACCGTGTTCTATCTTGTGTTGAAAGTTTGCTCTATCTTGTGTTGAAAGTTTTGTTCACCTCATCCAAAACTGTTGTAACATGTCACCTCAGTCAAATGCGGGTATATAAGATGAAAGCTGATGAAATGATTGCATAGTAGAACTCTGTTTAGTATTTACAGGTTATAATTGTGTGTGTGTAAACTAAAATCTTTGAAAATGTAATAAGTTATTACGAAACGCGTTCGTTTATATATATATATGACAATGTCAGACCACGGAGGAAAAATGAAACAGGAATTTCCTTAAGTACTTTCGTATATTAAATACATCTTCAGAAGGCATTCCTTCTGAAGATGTATTTAATATACGAAAGTACTTAAGGAAATTCCTGTTTCATTTTTCCTCCGTGGTCTGACATTGTCACATTCTTAATCACGTGTTTATTTTCGTGATATACACACACACACACATATATATATATATATATATATATATATATATATATATATATATATATATATATATATATATATATATATATATTTTATGTCCTACATATCACTCAAAGAATTCCTTATTGCTCTTAAATTTGTAAATATTCGAAAAATGTCAAAGATTTGCATAGTGTGAGGTTGTGAAGTTTGGTGTGGTATAAATATAGTGTGATATAATCTGTGATATAGTGTGGTCTAATGTTGTATAGTGTGGCATAGTAGGGGTGTTGTAGTGGAGACCAGGTGATATGGGTGGGTGTATGTCCTCCCAGGTGTCCAGAGCAGGTGTGTGTCCTCTCAGGTGTAGGTAGAACACACACACACACACACAGTGGACCACAGTTATGTATCTCTGGACAGTTCAGTTGTACATACGTCTGTGAGGTGCTCTGACACCTGTGCTACCCGGCTCATGTGTACAGGGTGCAGTAGTAGAAGTAGTGGGGGTTGTCCTGCTGGTGGTACTGTTACTTGTAATAGGGAGTAGTTGTGATGGTGGTAGTAGAGGCAGCTGTTGTAGTAGAAGTAGTAGCAGTGGAGGTAGATACAGTAGTTGTAAAAGCAGAACTAGAAGTAGTAACAGTAGTAATCATTGCAATACAAGAAGTTGCAGAAAATGTTGCAACAAACAACTCCAATATGCAAATGATGCAACAAACATCTTAGCTCCTCAGCAGACAATCTTAGCTCTTCAGCAGACAATCTTAGCTCTTCAGCAGACAATCTTAGCTCCTCAGCAGACAATCTTAGCTCTTCAGCAGACGATCTTAGCTCCTCAGCAGACAAGCTTAGCTCCTCAGCAGACAATCTTAGCTCACAGCAGACAATCTTGGCTTCTCAGCAAACAATCTTAGCTCCTCAGTAGATAATCTTTGCTCCTCAGCAGACAATCTTAGCTCCTCAGCAGACAATCTTAGCTCTTCAGCAGACAATTTTAGCTCCTCAGCAGACAAGCTTAGCTCCTCAGCAGACAATCTTAGCTCACAGCAGACAATCTTGGCTTCTCAGCAAACAATCTTAGCTCCTCAACAGACAATCTTAGCCCCTCAGCAGACAATCGTAGCTCCTCAGCAGACAATCTTAGCTCACAACAGACAATCTTGGCTTCTCAGCAAACAATCTTAGCTCCTCAGCAGACAATCTCAGCTCACAGCAGACAATCTTGGCTTCTCAGCAAACAATCTTAGCTCCTCAGTAATAATCTTTGCTCCTCAGCAGACAATCTTAGCTCCTCAGCAGACAATCTTAACTCCTCAGGCGACAATCTTTAGCTCCTCAGCAGACAAATCTTAGCTCCTCGGCGGACAAACCTTTGCTCCTCAGCAGACAAATCTTAGCTCCTCTAGAGTCAATCTTAGCTCCTCAGCAGACAATCTTAGCTCCTCAGCAGACAACCTTAGCTTCTCAGCAGACTCAACTTCCAGTGGGTGGCAGGAGCGGTTGTGCCTCTTAGCAGCAGCAAGTCATTTTTTTAATATATTCTTGACAGTAGTCAGGGACAGGTAGCCTGTATACTTAGGTCTTCCTAGGCCAGCTACTTGGCCCTTCTCTTGGTGACGTAACACACACGTCAGTTGTCTAATTCCCGGGTACCTGTTTGACTGATTGGGTGAAAAGATGCATCGGGGGGGGGGGGAGGAAACGTGCCCAACTGTTACTGTTCGTCGGGAATTGAACCCGGAACCCCTTGGATGGGAGAGAAGATGTTAATGAGCCACAAACGTGATGCTGAAAGCTTCGAAGGTCAGCAGATGACAGCTGAGATCACCAGGACTGACGGCTGACGCAACAATAACACAGCTGACACAACAATAACACAGCTGACACAACAATAACACAGCTGACACAACAATAACACAGCTGACACAACAATAACACAGCTGACTCAACAATAACACAGCTGACACAACAATAACACAGCTGACTCAACAATAACACAGCTGACGCAACAATAACACAGCTGACACAACAATAACACAGCTGACACAACAGTAACACAGCTGACACAACAATAACACAGCTGACACAACAATAACACAGCTGACACAACAATAACACAGCTGACTCAACAATAACACAGCTGACGCAACAATAACACAGCTGACACAACAATAACACAGCTGACACAACAATAACACAGCTGACACAACAATAACACAGCTGACACAACAATAACACAGCTGACACAACAATAACACAGCTGACACAACAATAACACAGCTGACACAACAATAACACAGTTGACACGACAATAACACAGCTGACACAACAATAACACAGTTGACACAACAATAACACAGCTGACACAACAATAACACAGCTGACACAACAATAACACAGCTGACAAAACAATAACACAGCTGACACAACAATAACACAGCTGACACAGCTGACACAACAATAACACAGCTGACACAACAATAACACAGCTGACACAACAATAACACAGCTGACACAACAATAACACAGCTGACACAACAATAACACAGCTGACACAACAATAACACAGCTGACACAGCTGACACAACAATAACACAGCTGACACAACAATAACACAGCTGACACAACAATAACACAGCTGACACAACAATAACACAGCTGACACAACAATAACACAGCTGACACAGCTGACACAACAATAACACAGCTGACACAACAATAACACAGCTGACACAACAATAACACAGCTGACACAACAATAACACAGCTGACACAACAATAACACAGCTGACACAACAATAACACAGTTGACACAACAATAACACAGCTGACACAACAATAACACAGTCGACACAACAATAACACAGCTGACACAACAATAACACAGCTGACACAACAATAACACAGCTGACACAACAATAACACAGCTGACACAACAATAACACAGCTGACACAACAATAACACAGCTGACACAACAATAACACAGCTGACACAACAATAACACAGCTGACACAACATTAACACAGCTGACATAACAATAACACAGCTGACACATCAATAACACAGCTGACACATCAATAACACAGCTGACACAACAATAACACAGCTGACACAACAATAACACAGCTGACAGAACAATAACACAGCTGACAGCACAATAACACAGCTGACACAACAATAACACAGCTGACACAACAATAACACAGCTGACACAACAATAACACAGCTGACACAACAATAACACAGCTGACACAACAATAACACAGCTGACACAACAATAACACAGCTGACACAACAATAACACAGCTGACACGACAATAACACAGTTGACACAACAATAACACAGCTGACACGACAATAACACAGCTGACACGACAATAACACAGCTGACTCAACAATAACACAGCTGACAGCACAATAACACAGCTGACACAACAATAACACAGCTGACACAACAATAACACAGCTGACACAACAATAACACAGCTGACACGACAATAACACAGCTGACTCAACAATAACACAGCTGACAGCACAATAACACAGCTGACTCAACAATAACACAGCTGACAGCACAATAACACAGCTGACTCAACAATAACACAGCTGACACAACAATAACACAGCTGACTCAACAATAACACAGCTGACACAACAATAACACAGCTGACACAACAATAACACAGCTGACACAACAATAACACAGCTGACTCAACAATAACACAGCTGACACAACAATAACACAGCTGACTCAACAATAACACAGCTGACACAACAATAACACAGCTGACACAACAATAACACAGCTGACATAACAATAACACAGCTGACTCAACAATAACACAGCTGACACAACAATAACACAGCTGACATAACAATAACACAGCTGACACGACAATAACACAGCTGACACAACAATAACACAGCTGACACAACAATAACACAGCTGACACAACAATAACACAGCTGACATAACAATAACACAGCTGACTCAACAATAACACAGCTGACACAACAATAACACAGCTGACTCAACAATAACACAGCTGACACAACAATAACACAGCTGACTCAACAATAACACAGCTGACGCAACAATAACACAGCTGACACAACAATAACACAGCTGACACAACAATAACACAGCTGACATAACAGTAACACAGCTGACACAACAATAACACAGCTGACATAACAATAACACAGCTGACTCAACAATAACACAGCTGACAGCACAATAACACAGCTGACTCAACAATAACACAGCTGACAGCACAATAACACAGCTGACTCAACAATAACACAGCTGACACAACAATAACACAGCTGACTCAACAATAACACAGCTGACACAACAATAACACAGCTGACACAACAATAACACAGCTGACACAACAATAACACAGCTGACTCTACAATAACACAGCTGACACAACAATAACACAGCTGACTCAACAATAACACAGCTGACACAACAATAACACAGCTGACTCAACAATAACACAGCTGACGCAACAATAACACAGCTGACACAACAATAACACAGCTGACACAACAATAACACAGCTGACATAACAATAACACAGCTGACTCAACAATATCACAGCTGACACAACAATAACACAGCTGACATAACAATAACACAGCTGACACGACAATAACACAGCTGACACAACAATAACACAGCTGACACAACAATAACACAGCTGACACAACAATAACACAGCTGACATAACAATAACACAGCTGACTCAACAATAACACAGCTGACACAACAATAACACAGCTGACTCAACAATAACACAGCTGACACAACAATAACACAGCTGACTCAACAATAACACAGCTGACGCAACAATAACACAGCTGACACAACAATAACACAGCTGACACAACAATAACACAGCTGACATAACAGTAACACAGCTGACACAACAATAACACAGCTGACATAACAATAACACAGCTGACACAACAATAACACAGCTGACACAACAGTAACACAGCTGACATAACAATAACACAGCTGACACAACAATAACACAGCTGACACAACAGTAACACAGCTGACACAACAATAACACAGCTGACATAACAGTAACACAGCTGACACAACAATAACACAGCTGACATAACAATAACACAGCTGACACAACAATAACACAGCTGACACAACAGTAATACAGCTGACATAACAATAACACAGCTGACACAACAATAACACAGCTGACACAACAGTAACACAGCTGACACAACAATAACACAGCTGATACAGCTGACATAACAATAACACAGCTGACACAACAATAACAACGTTGACCTACTACACAGCTGACACAACAATAACACAGCTGACACAGCTGACATAACAATAACACAGCTGACACAACAATAACAACGTTGACCTACTACACACAGAATAATTACTTTGTTGAGGCCAAAATTAAGATTACATATTTGTATAATATTTACAGCGTTCATTAACTCTCGGCGATGAGCTTCGTTCATAAAACGAGATTTTCTCCTCAGCAAATAAAAACACGATAAAGACGCTGCAATTTAATGCAATCATTTTAATTTAATTAAAATTTGGGAGATAATTCAGAAATTCAAATTCTTTGGGTACATTACCTTTTGAAATAAATTTTGTACGAAATTGCAATGGTGGTTTGTAATTTTTTTTGGCTGGTCTTGTCCTGCTAGGAAATAAGTAACTAATTAGCAAATACAGCCGACCTGCTGCTTGGGTAAAAGTTTCTTTCCCCTTATCAACCTACCCCTCACTTTGCGCCCTGGAGAGGTCACTCCAGGCCGACAACCAGAGCGCAACTCCATAGTCTCCTGAGACTGATGAATGTCTACTAGTATAGTAAGATGCACAAGGAAGACACAATAGCCTTATGTATCTAAAAGAAAATTTAGTATTTCGTGATCCATAGGTTAAGGGGCGTGTCTGGAGGTTACTCAGGTTCGATCCCCGGTTCAGCTTCAATGATTTTTGTTTTCAACGTAAGGTATTTGGTTACGATGAACTCTGACAAGGGAAGATTAATCCTGTTAAGGGGTGTCGGGGGTTGTCTACTCCTGTACTCAAGGAAAGGGAACTGTCAGGAGGAAAGCGCGAAGCCTTTACGATTATATAACACTGGGAAGGGGTCAGGATAAGGATTTGGGATGGGACAGGGGGATGGAATGGGTGCCCAACCACTTGGTGGACGGTCGGGGATTGAACGCCGACCGGCAGAAAGCGAGACCGTCGCTCTACTATCCAGCCCAAGAGTAGTGTAGTTTACAGTTGTTTAGATTTGTTGTTTAGGGTAATTAACAGCTGTTTCCTTCTGTTGCTGTAGAGTAATTGGCAGTTGTTTTAAAATAATGTTGTAGAGTTGTTGACATTTATTTTGGTTTGGTGTTGTAGGATTGTTGACAGTTGTTTTAATATGTTGTGGGTATGGTGTTATAGGGTTGTTGTTTTAATAGGTTGTGGTTATTTTGTTTTGAACTTTGCAATTGTTATTGTGTGTAGTAATGATAACTTTGTCACATAATTGCCAGCCCACGTAGAATGAGGTTATGGTGTTCTTGTGTATATGTAACTGTTAGTTTATTTGAGATTTGTTGGGTAAATAATTATTATAATGAGTTATCAGGCAATGTAATTAGGATAATTTTGTTCGTGTAGTTAGTAGTTGTTTTTAAATGTTATAATTGTTTATTGCAAGTAGTTATTTTAAAGTGTCTTGGTGACAATCATTGTTATTTAAATTACTTTTGTTGTGCGGTGACTATTTTTTTTTGTAGATTTATAGATTATTTTTTTCAGTAGTTCCACAGATTAGTTGTTTCAGTAGTTTCTGTGATTAATTTTTTCGATTTTTCCTCTGATTACTTTTTTTCAGTAGTTCCTGTGATTATTTTTTGAGTAGTTAGCAATTACTGTGAATTGTATTTGTGATTATTTTTTTTACCGCTGAACGATAACTTTCCTTTAACTAATTCACCATAATTTGTTCATTTTATGAATTAACAATCTTAATAATTCGAGAATATTGGTCTACTGAAAGATATAGTAGACTAATAAGGTAACTATTTAAGTATATATGTGAAATTTTAATGAAATTCCACAGTGTTTCACATGCTAGACCGCAATAAATAGGTAAATACACGGGGTCAAATGTTAAAATAAAAATAGAGTTTATTTGAAATGACGTAAATACGAATGAGTTGTTAGTATAGTTAATAATTATTAATTAACAGGTTCAAATGATGAGATCTGATTTTTACTCAGCATCTCATCCTTGTGTTTAGCAACGCTCAACACAGCTTAAGTTATCTTCCCTAGATGTTGAGTTATTCATCATTTAGTGCCACTGGAGGAGAAAATATCATCAAGACTGAGAAGCTCACGAGGTCAGCCTTAAGACATGATCTTAACACGTTTCAACTTAACTAGTTACAGGTACTAACTGCTATTTACATTTTAACATTGATTTTCTTTATGAAGTCAATCATCAAACCACCAGTAAATTTATATTCCCACTCTAAGAATTGTTGATTGTCAAGATAGTTTGAGAAATAATGGTTTATTTGTTGAATCTGTTCAACGCCATGATTGTTGTGATGTGTTGCTGAGTTTATTAGAGCTAAACAACTCATCGTGCATTGTTTCATACTCATAAGGGGGCTTTAGGTTCCAATTTGCCCCTGAAATGCAATAGATGAAAACTCGTTCGATTTCAATCAAACTTTTTGGACAAGTTGTATATGAAAAGTGTTTCATCTGGTTCAAGTTTCACCATCGTAGCATACATAGGAAGGGAGAAAAAATTATTGAAGTAGGTGTAAAAATTATGCCAAAATGGTCAAAAACGATTATGAAACGAAAGTGTCAACTGAAATCATAGCTATGACTCTTTGCTATCACAATAGCATATATTAAACAAATATTATAATTAGTTTAATTGAAAAAAAATAAATAAAAAAAATGATTTTTTTTTTAATTTCTTTTCTTTTTATCGGACGATTTGCATGACCCTTATACATCTGCCTGTACGTAAGCCTATCTGTAAGGGTGCCAATTTTGGAGAAAATTGGTTGATGTCAACTTCAGCCACAGATTTTAGAACCTTAGACTTTATTATTTGCGTTTTTTTCAATTGACATAAACGTTCAAATAACTTTTTAATTTTTTATTCAATTTACATGAAACTTACACAGCGTATGTGGAGGGCATGTCTCTAAATTTGGTTGATAGCTTTTTTCTCTAAGTTTATTTATTAATTTTATAATAGCAATAAACATGCCATATTTCCATAATTTTGGGGGGAACTTTGAAAATTTCTATTAAAAAAACTAAAGATGTTTTGGAAAAACCTATCTACCCATCCTTTTTTATATGCTAATGTGTCAGAAAAGTGTCACCGAATAATTATATCTGAAACATGTGTTTATTTATTAAGACTTGAAAATGTGTAAAAGTCGTTGAAAAAAAAAATATCCCTTTCTATTTACGCTGAAGTACTGAAACTTGGGACAATTGCAGCCCTTTTCATATACAACTAGCCAAAAAATATTGGTTGACATTGAACAACTTTTCTGTGTGCCTCAAAGAATGAAGTGATTTGATAAAATACTATGCCCAAGATTACTAACCGAGTGCCGGCGGGGGGATGGAAATAGCCTCGGCTACCATCTTCTTTTGTGCGGTCGTGTTGGTCGAGCACTTTAGGGATCCTGTACGCCAGCAGAGTGCTCCTGGCAGTATGGGTTCGGGTCACTTCTGGGGTGTGAGTTTTCAGTTATATATATATATATATATATATATATATATATATATATATATATATATATATATATATATATATATATATATAATATATATATAATATATATATATATATATATATATATATATATATATATATATATATATATATATATATATATATATATATAACTACTGTCAAAGATTTGCCGTCATGAAGGATGAAAATTGGATATAATTAGATATGTGCGGAAGGAACTATCAGGAGAAAGGCCAAGCCATTACGACTCAATAGCACTTGGAGGGATCAGGATAAGGATTTAAGATGGGACGAGGCGAAGAAAGGTGCCCAACCACTTGGGGGAGCGGGGCTTGAACGCAGACCTGCATGAAGACGCTCAACAATCCAGTCGTAGATTTATGGTAGATTTGCCAACTTCTCTCTTTGTCTTTGAGTCTTTGGGGTGTATTCATGAGACTATTCATTAAGCTCAAGTCATTCAATTTCCATACATGATGAGGTAGAATGAATATTCTGATCCTTCAAAGGCGCTCCGAGTCTCGGGCCGCGTCTGGAACTGTCTCACAGGGAACATTCTGTCTTACAGAGAACATTCTGTCTCACAGAGAACATTCTGTCTCACAGAGAACATTCTGTCTTACAGAGAACATTCCGTCACACAGAGAATATTCTGTCTCACAGAGAATATTCTGTATTACAGAGAACATTCTGTCACACAGAGAACATTCTGTCTTACAGAGAACATTCTGTCTCACAGAGAACATTCGGTCTCACAGAGAACATTCGGTCTCACAGAGAACATTCTGTCTCACACAGAACATTCCGTCAGACAGAGAACATTCTGTCTCACAGAGAACATTCGGTCTCACAGAGAACATTGTGTCACACAGAGAACATTCTGTCACACAGAGAACATTCTGTCTCACACAGAACATTCCGTCAGACAGAGAACATTCTGTCTCACAGAGAACATTCGGTCTCACAGAGAACATTCTGTCACACAGAGAACATTCTGTCACACAGAGAACATTCTGTCACACAAAGAACATTCGGTCACACAGAGAACATTTTGTCTCACAGAGAACATTCTGTATTACAGAGAACATTCTGTCACACAGAGAACATTCCGTCAGACAGAGAACATTCTGTCTCACAGAGAACATTCTGTCTCACAGAGAACATTCGGTCTCACAGAGAACATTCTGTCACACAGAGAACATTCTGTCACACAGAGAACATTCTGTCACACAGAGAACATTCTGTCACACAGAAAACATTCTGTATCACATAGAACATTCTGTATTATAGAGAACATTCTGTCACACAGAGAACATTCTGTCACACATAGAACATTCTGTCACACAGAGAACATTCTGTATTACAGAGAACATTCTGTCACACAGAGAACATTCTGTCACACAGAGAACATTCTGTCACACAGAGAACATTCTGTCTCACAGAGAACATTCGGTCTCACAGAGAACATTCGGTCTCACAGAGAACATTCGGTCTCACAGAGAACATTCTGTCACACAGAGAACATTCTGTCACACAGAGAACATTCTGTCACACAGAGAACATTCTGTCACACAGAGAACATTCTGTCACACAGAGAACATTCTGTCACACAGAGAACATTCTGTCTCATAGAGAACATTCTGTCTCAAAGAGAACATTTTGTTACACAGAGAACATTCTGTCACAGAGAGAACATTCTGTCACACAGAGAACATTCTGTCACACAGAGAACATTTTGTCACACAGAGAACATTGTGTCACACAGAGAACATAGCGTCTCACAGCGAACATTCTGTCTCACAGAGAACATTCTGTCACACAGAGAACATTCTGTCACACAGAGAACATTCTGTCACACAGAGAACATTCTGTCTCACAGAGAACATTCTGTCTCACAGAGAACATTGTGTCACACAGAGAACATTCTGTCACACAGAGAACATTCTGTCACACAGAGAACATTCTGTCACACAGAGAACATTCTGTCTCACAGATAACTTTCTGTCTCAAAGAGAACATTCTGTCTCAAAGAGAACATTCTGTTGCACAGAGAACATTCTGTCTCACACAAAACATTCCGTCAGACAGAGAACATTCTGTCTCACAGAGAACATTCTGTCACACAGAGAACATTCGGTCTCACAGAGAACATTCTGTCACACAGAGAACATTCTGTCACACAGAGAACATTCTGTCACACAGAGAACATTCTGTCTCACATAGAACATTGTGTCACACAGAGAACATTCTGTCACACAGAGAACATTCTGTCTCAAAGAGAATATTCTGTTACACAGAGAACATTCTGTCTCACACAGAACATTCCGTCAGACAGAGAACATTCTGTCTCACAGAGAACATTCGGTCTCACAGATACATTTTGTCACACAGAGAACATTGTCACACAGAGAACATTCCGTCACACACTGGTGACAGGCCAGGAGCCGATACAAGTGAACGAATAGTATCCAACCACACCTAGGGGCTATTCATGCCCGTGCCACCAACATCAACCATCGGGGCATCGAACGCCGAACCAGCAACAAGCAAGGTCGGCTCGTGACCAACAGACCCTCGTGTTTGGGAGACAAGCCACAATAACAAAGGAAGAGACGACGCCATAAGACCCAGGAAAGACGATGGCTAGATTACCCAGTCATTATCAAGGGGGGGGGGGATAATTAGCAGGTAGTTAACGATGATGATGACAGCGAACCATCGTTACCATGGCAGGAGGAACGAGAATAATTATCTTGGTGAAGTATTTCGGTTTTTAGAGTGTAATGATCGAAGGCAGTTGAACGTTGTGTAATTAGTAGAGAGGGAGTTAAGGGGAGGGAAAAGGAGATAATTGGGGATTCGATAGATCAACCACCACTCGTGTACTCGATAGATCAACGAACAATCGGGTTACCAACCAACACTTATCAGCATCATGAAAATTGCTGAAGGATGATTGACAATCAACCCGATGATCTCTCTCTCTCTGAGAGAGAGAGAGAGAGAGAGAGAGAGAGAGAGAGAGAGAGAGAGAGAGAGAGAGAGAGTGTGTGTGTGTTCTGCCAGATATACTTATATATAGCCAAGTATGAGGTGAAGGTGAAGCACCTCACATATGGACCCATATCCTATGTTTCCATTTGCTGTTGGGTTATTTGTTTAACCCTCATGCTCATTACCGAGGCGCCGCTTGCCGTAGTGACAGACAAGGTGCTGTCTAGGGCTCGTGTTTATGGGTTTAATATGACGGTGTTTTTATTGCCGTCAGCCACCCAAGAATTTCATTAGCTGTGTCTGCTGCTGGACTCTTAAACACGGCTTAATGTGATGAAAGGAAAAGAGCGTTTTGGCTCTATCTTTGCTCCTGGGGTCTTTTATATAACGCATTTCACACCCTTTTTTTGTAGGATAATAAATTTCAGTACAGCTAATCCCCTCAATAATAACAAATTTGCTAATGTTATATTTTTCGTGTATATATATATATATATATATATATATATATATATATATATATATATATATATATATATATATATTATATATATATATATATATATATATATATATATATATATATTATATATATATATATATATATATATATATATATATATATATATATATATATATATATATATATATATATATATATATATATATATATATATATATTGTGACGATAATCTCTTTCAAGAGAGATTGAGCCTGCTCTTCCCTACATAATTACGTCAAAATACAAGATACTATATACAAGATACGTTCACCAAGTATCGCCAAACGTTTTGCCCAGAGAGCAAATCGTACCCAGCACACCTGGCCACCGCCGTAACCAGCTAACTGCTCATCCTCTGCCTGCCTGTTGCTGATTGGCTGGTGTCTCGTCGCACCTGCCCTCCGCCACCACCACAAGTCGACGTCTGGGCTGCAGTGCGCCAGTCTCGTCAGAATATCTCAGTGCTCCATGCAGTTGACATCTCTCGCTAGTAGACTAAGCCTTGGCTTTCGTGTACTAAGGGAGGTGGCAGCTCGAAGCCAGTATTCCAGCACTCATATTTTATTTTGCTATCACTGTAACTTACTTGTCTTAGCGTAACTTTTCACTTGCCAGCGATTATTCATGTTATTTTATTTGTTGACTTATCCTGCATATTTTATGAGATTGCCTTTATTCATGTCTTGTTTTTCTAGAGTAATTAAAATTTCATTGTTTATATACTTGTGTTTTGTGTGTCTTCCCATTACCTTACCACAGACGAAAGGACCAACTTTTCTCTTTTTTTTTTTTTATCATGTGACGAGGCCCTGCCCCTAGCTTTTGAAACAGCCGAACACCAACGCTTTACCGTCACAATATATATATATATATATATATATATATATATATATATATATATATATATATATATATATATATATATATATATATATATATATATATATATATATATATATATATATATATATAAACCCACATGACCCAGCAGTCTGCAATACAGAGTTTACCTATAGGTATAGGCAAGAGCTCATTCGGCATCAACTAAACAAGAAGAAGGAAGCCCTCCAAACCTTTATAGAGCAGGCGAAGCATCTGTTAAACAAATGGACCCAGTACGACATCCCTATCCAACTCAAGCAAACCATCAACAGTAAACTATTTAACCTGAAACAACAACATAAAACTCTTGTAGAAACAAAGACACTCCGTAAGTTAACATCCCTAAATGGTGGACAGCTAAAAATCCCTCGTCCTAAAGATGGCTACTTTAACCTGACTTCTTATGATCTTACCCAGGACCAACGAGACCTTAAATCTTGGTCTAAATTGTCAATTCTTATCTAAACCAAAGATGCATCAAAAACGTCTGGAAATCGAAATGCTTCTGGACGATATCCATAAGCTAGAAGACAACAAAAAAGTCATCACCACTGACACACTTCAAGCTGAACTACTTGCAGAAGCAGGGAAAAAACGAGGAACATATTCATCTACAATCTTAACCCCACGACTCAAAAAAGCAGCGAAACAACTAAAAAATCTGAAAGACGTAACAATAAGAAAAGCCGACAAAACAGCAGCATATGTATTGATTCCTACCCATGAATACATGAACAAAATTAGCGACATCCTAAGTGACGACTCCAAATTTCAACGAATCACGAGGAACCCCGTAGAAGACCTTAAGCGGAAAGTAAACAAAACAATTACAGCAATCAACGCAAAGAAAGATAGTGTGCATTTCAATAAACTTCAAGGCGACTATGGCTTAGGATATGCCTACGGCAATGTTAAGACGCATAAACCAGGTAACCCACTACGCCCTATAATCAGCCAAATACCAACCCCAACTTATCACCTGGCAAAGAAACTCAATGAACTCCTAACTCCATACACTCCAAGTAAGTTTAGTCTACAATCATCAGCAGATTTCCTAGAATTGATCAAATCTACCCAGCCCGATGGAATCATCGCTTCCCTGGACGTTGAATCCCTTTTTACCAACGTCCCAGTCGACACAACCATAGGAATGATACTGGACAGAGTATACAGAGACGAGAGCACCCCCAAATTAGACATACCTGAGCCACACTTGAAAAGTCTTCTCGAAGCATGTACAAAAGAAGCCCCTTTCATTAGTCCACAAGGAGACATGTATTTACAAATAGACGGAGTAGCAATGGGCTCCCCCTGAGGAGTTTTATTTGCTAATTTTTATATGGGAACCATCGAAGATAGGGTCTTCAGTAGCAGACAAAAACCAACTGTATACTGCCGTTATGTAGATGACATATTCGTAATAGTAAAAGACTCAGATGAACTAATTGACCTAAAAAGACACCTAGAGAGAGAGTCAGTACTCCGATTTACACATGAAAATAGTGAAAATAACAGTCTGCCATTCCTGGATGTACTAATAACAAAAACAGGAACCTCTTTAAGCACCAACGTATATACCAAGCCCACCAACATAGGATTATGCCTGAACGGTAGAAGTGAGTGCCCCCAAAGATACAAAGCCAGTGTTCTCAATGCTTATATTCGTCGAGCGCTTACCCACTGCTCTGAATGGAGCAACGTGAGTAGAGAGTTTGAAAGAGTAACTCAGGTATTGGTGAACAACGGATATAGCAACGCGGAAATAAACGCTGCTATAAGAAGACACTTGGACCGTTGGTATAATTCAGAACCTAGAACAGAAACCACAACACCCCCAATAAAATTATATTACAAATCAACCATGCACAGTGAACATATAAAAGAGGAAAGAAAAATGAAAGAAATAATCCGTAAAGGAGTAAAAAGCACTACTCCTAACCAAAACATAAACCTGATAATATTCTACAAAACCAAGAAGACTTCCGAACTCCTTATCAAAAACAGCCCGAAGCCGACGGAGAACCCTCTACAGCAGTCAAGCGTTGTATACATGTACACTTGCCCCCACGAAGGATGTAACCTTCAATGTAAGTACATAGGTATGACGTCGACCAAGCTGACGAGGCGTTTGACATGCCATCTTCAATCTGGTGCCCCTAGGAATCACATGAGACAAGCCCATGACATTACTCTAACAAGAGAAATGTTGAACAAGAATACTTGCATAATAGACAAAACCCAAGATTCAAGAAGATTACAAATTCTTGAGGCAATTCACATAAGAATAGAGCGACCTACCATGAACACCCAAATCACGGAACTATTTACTCTACCCACCATGAGAGTAAGGACAAGACAAGAACATATCGATGCCAACACAGAAGACAATGTCCAACATAACAGGCCAATTACACTGGATTAATCTTTGTGTTTAGATAGGAGATGCCTCGTATGGGCCAATAAGCCTTCTGCAGCCCCTATGTATATCCCTTATGTATCCCCCCATGTTTTCACCTTAATTGTATTATCACCTGACCTAATGCGGGTATAAAATCAACTAGTATTGTAAGATCTGTTCACTTGAGAATGAACCATGGAGGTTCGAAACGTCGTGCAAATTATATAAATAAGTGTAATACACTCTATAGTAAATCACTTCTTTTCTTCACCTTAAAAGTACGAAAATGAGTTTTGGAGAACTCTTATTTCAATTAAGCCCTGATGCTAAGAAAATAGTTAGAGGGATAGAAGCCCTAAACCAGAAAATAATAAATACAGAATATGCGGTCATATTCAATGAAACATGTTTGAAAGAAAACCTGCTGCCAGTATACACCAATATATATATATATATATATATATATATATATATATATATATATATATATATATATATATATATATATATATATATATATATATATATGTCGTACCTAGTAGCCAGAACGCACTTCTCGGCCTACTATGCAAGGCCCGATTTGCCTAATAAGCTAAGTTTTCCTAAATTAATATATTTTCTTTAATTTTTTTCTTATGAAATGATAAAGCTACCCATTTCATTACGTATGAGGTAAATTTTTTTTATTGGAGTTAAAATTAATGTAGATATATGACCGAACCTAACCAACCCTACCTAACCTAACCTAACCTATCTTTATAGGTTAGGTTAGGTTAGGCAGCCGAAAAAGTTAGGTTAGGTTAGGTTAGGTAGGTTAGGTAGTCGAAAAACAATAAATTCATGAAAACTTGGCTTGTTAGGCAAATCGGGCCTTGCATAGTAGGCTTAGAAGTGCGTTCTGGCTACTAGGTACGACATATATATATATATATATATATATATATATATATATATATATATATATATATATATATATATAAGAACATCTTCTTAGGTTAAATATGAAAATAAATACTGCTTTTGGGGTTTTAGTTTTGTTTTAAAAAGAGCTATGTAATTCAGTATATTTTGTGATTTCTTTCATGCATAAAGAAAACCTCTTTTCATTTACGATGCGATTTACATATATACAAATCTATAATTTATATATCATATATGAAATCAATAATTACACACAGCAAAATTCTGCAATTCTCTCATGCACTCGTGCTATGTCAATAGGCTGTTCTACCTCTTAGCTCTTACTTCAAAAAAAGGGCGAAGAGAAAAGGGAATTGCATAAACCCGGGTTTGTGTCTCGGAGAGACTGCAGGATCCTTTGGTTAATCAGGATGATTTCCCGGTTGCAATTCTTTTGACCATGTCGAAGCTCAGTCGATTAAGGTAGCGTCTGGCGGTAATCTCGGACGTAGGTTCGAACCCTCGGCACGGCCTTTGTGGATTTGTTTTTAATCTCTAATGTTGACAACACATGTGCTCTGAACACATACACCTGATTTTACCCTTCACCCAAAAATCTTATTCAGACGCCGTAATGCTACCGTTATTCTGTATGTATTCATAATATACATATATTAGAAATGTAGTTATTATTTCTAATAAATGAAGTAAGTTATTAGAAACATATATACTTATACCTGACTTCATTAAAATATATATTTGATATTCAAATCTATTGTGGACGATAATCTCTCTCTTGGATGAAGCGAGACACAGCTAAAGACCAAACAAAACAAAATCTTGAAGATTCTGTAGAAAATTGTGTTTGTAGAAAAACACAATCGACTTGAGAATGGTCCAGGACGGACCGAAACGTCTTCGTCCCTTCACCTTCTAGTATGTGGTCTGGTCAACATACTTCAGCCACGTTATTGTGACTCATCGCCTGCATACAGAATCTTGCGGTTACAGCAAGACTAACTAACTGGCTGTATCTAGCATGTTGACCTCAGATATGACATCAAGGTGTCATAGCTAAGGTTGACCTTTGCTCTGGGTTCACTTCTTGTAATTGCACCAGCGGGAAAAAAACCAGTCCGGGTAATTTGCTTAACGAGAGGGATCGCCTCGTTCAACGATTGTCAGAACTCTGCGAACCATTCAACGCATGCCAATTTCTCTTCAGAAATTGTGGTTAACCTATATGTATTCATTGTTTTGTTTCCTCGTTGGGGAAGTCCGTTAAAATTTACCAAGTCTTCACTACTATGGCCAGAGTAAAAAAAAAATGGTCACCTATTCATTTAAACTTCAGTTTTAGGATGAATCTGTCCTGGTGACGGGCGCCATATTCCGTGAATTTGGTTTTCAATCTCTTTTTCAACATTTTTCGGTACCGTTTGGTGCTGATAAAGTCGCGGTCTGCGCTATTGCAAAGTTGCAATGTGAGAAATTGTTGTGGAGTTGACATATTGAGAAAAGTTTTAAATGAATGTCACAAGCAACATAAGCATGGAGCGCGCACGTGATATGTGCGTAAATGCGTACATTAAACGACAATTAAATGTTTTTTTGAGTTTACGATTAAAATTTCTGTTTGGTGTTGGGGGCTTTAAGAACTATCAACAGCACGAGGGGATTACTAAGGCCTGTTCCTCGCTGAAGAGTTAATACAGCCTATTTTAACTACGGATGGAATACGAAGGCCACTACAACCGTATATTGACCTACCAGAATGTATACATTAGTCCTGAAGCTAGTCTTGAACTAGTGTAAACTCAATGCATACAAATACCGAAAAGCAGAGTACATATCTTAAGGTAAACCGTGCTGGTTCACCCTCCACTCACATTTGGTATTCCTGATATGAAGGGAAATATAAAACAAAAGACGCGAAATCCGAGCTCAATCCCTGGCCAAAACAGAAACAATTGGGCACGTTTCCTTTTACATGATTGCTTTGTCCACCAAGCAGGAAAACAGGTACCTCGGGAGTTAGGCAACTGTTGTGGTTTGCATCCTGGGGATGCGTCAGGGGTCAAAATCGAGCTACATTCTTCCTGTTCTCGACTCTGGGAGTATTTTTAACTTCGAAGTGCTTCGTTTTAACAGCAAAGTTGACTTCTTTACGGCAGAACTACATCAGTTGTATTCTCTTGTATTTTCCATGGCCGAGGTGGCCAAGGTCAAGCAATTAACAACCACTAGTACCAATTAACAACGACAAGTACTAATTAACAACCCCTTAGTGCTAATTAACAACCACTTGAAACAGCTCTCAGGTTTAATGAGCCATTCAAGATCAGAGGGGAGGAGACTGCACACCAATTAAAGTCAACGTTGTTATTCGAATTGGTGAACGGATTGTTACGTTAACGTCAATTAGACAGTTAATGAACTCCAGTGACTTTTTATGACTCAATCAATTAAATATGTTTAAATACATTTCGTACAATATGGATTTTTCTAAATGATTGTTAATTGTTAATTGTTGTATTTATAATAATTTTTTTAGTAATATATTCCCCTAAGTATCAGGTTAATGTTTATATGACTAGAAAATAATAGTAGTGGAGCCAGTAAGGAAAAGTATTCACTTAGGTATTTATTGATCAATAAAGATAAATTCATCAACCAATTTTTAGTTTTCTTCCTGCCCTGAATACTATGGTGATATTCGGTACTTTTTTAACACATCTAAGGAAAATTAAACTCGAACCGCAGGCCACAAAAGCAACAGCTCGTAGCTC
>NC_091163.1:20706394-20711394 GCF_040958095.1 Procambarus clarkii
TTTTTTAACACATCTAAGGAAAATTAAACTCGAACCGCAGGCCACAAAAGCAGCAGCTCGTAGCTCTACCTACCAGGCCCCGAGCATCCACAACAAAGAAGTATTTTTTTTATTTATGTTTTTTATCGTCTAATTTGTTTAGCGTTTGCCCTGAAAAGTTAAGAAGTTGGAAAGGTTATCAAGGGAAGTCAGACAGAAAATTTCATTTCACAAGACAACAACAACAACAATTTAATACACATAAGTGACAAAGTTCCGTGATTATCAGTACTAAACGTCTCTTTTGCGAGAGGGCAACATTAAGTGGAAATCTTTATGCAGTTGAAAAGTTGCGGAAAATTGCTCGTATTGACAGTGGCTTGATGAAAAATGCAGACTGACCCCTCACTCATCTGGTGCCTTCGGGAGGTGGAGATGTTTGAGATATATATCTCGAACTATCTACTTCTTTTGTAAGGTCTGATGGCGTAGTGGGTTAAAGCATACTAGTTATGCCAGCTACTGGAAGGTAGTTGTGCTTTCTGGGTTCGAGTCCCACTGGTGGGTGTTGTCCAAAGATTGTTAATCTTCACTTGTGGTTTATGCAAGTATAGGCTTATAAGCTGGACACGAGTTCTCTCACATTGACAGTGGCTTGATGAAAAATGCAGACTGACCCCTCACTCATCTGGTGCCTTCGGGAGGTGGAGATGTTTGAGATATATATCTCGAACTATCTACTTCTTTTGTAAGGTCTGATGGCGTAGTGGGTTAAAGCATACTAGTTATGCCAGCTACTGGAAGGTAGTTGTGCTTTCTGGGTTCGAGTCCCACTGGTGGGTGTTGTCCAAAGATTGTTAATCTTCACTTGTGGTTTATGCAAGTATAGGCTTATAAGCTGGACACGAGTTCTCTCACATTGACAGTGGCTTGATGAAAAATGCAGACTGACCCCTCACTCATCTGGTGCCTTCGGGAGGTGGAGATGTTTGAGATATATATCTCGAACTATCTACTTCTTTTGTAAGGTCTGATGGCGTAGTGGGTTAAAGCATACTAGTTATGCCAGCTACTGGAAGGTAGTTGTGCTTTCTGGGTTCGAGTCCCACTGGTGGGTGTTGTCCAAAGATTGTTAATCTTCACTTGTGGTTTATGCAAGTATAGGCTTATAAGCTGGACACGAGTTCTCTCACATTGACAGTGGCTTGATGAAAAATGCAGACTGACCCCTCACTCATCTGGTGCCTTCGGGAGGTGGAGATGTTTGAGATATATATCTCGAACTATCTACTTCTTTTGTAAGGTCTGATGGCGTAGTGGGTTAAAGCATACTAGTTATGCCAGCTACTGGAAGGTAGTTGTGCTTTCTGGGTTCGAGTCCCACTGGTGGGTGTTGTCCAAAGATTGTTAATCTTCACTTGTGGTTTATGCAAGTATAGGCTTATAAGCTGGACACGAGTTCTCTCACATTGACAGTGGCTTGATGAAAAATGCAGACTGACCCCTCACTCATCTGGTGCCTTCGGGAGGTGGAGATGTTTGAGATATATATCTCGAACTATCTACTTCTTTTGTAAGGTCTGATGGCGTAGTGGATTAAAGCATACTAGTTATGCCAGCTACTGGAAGGTAGTTGTGCTTTCTGGGTTCGAGTCCCACTGGTGGGTGTTGTCCAAAGATTGTTAATCTTCACTTGTGGTTTATGCAAGTATAGGCTTATAAGCTGGACACGAGTTCTCTCACATTGACAGTGGCTTGATGAAAAATGCAGACTGACCCCTCACTCATCTGGTGCCTTCGGGAGGTGGAGATGTTTGAGATATATATCTCGAACTATCTACTTCTTTTGTAAGGTCTGATGGCGTAGTGGGTTAAAGCATACTAGTTATGCCAGCTACTGGAAGGTAGTTGTGCTTTCTGGGTTCGAGTCCCACTGGTGGGTGTTGTCCAAAGATTGTTAATCTTCACTTGTGGTTTATGCAAGTATAGGCTTATAAGCTGGACACGAGTTCTCTCACATTGACAGTGGCTTGATGAAAAATGCAGACTGACCCCTCACTCATCTGGTGCCTTCGGGAGGTGGAGATGTTTGAGATATATATCTCGAACTATCTACTTCTTTTGTAAGGTCTGATGGCGTAGTGGGTTAAAGCATACTAGTTATGCCAGCTACTGGAAGGTAGTTGTGCTTTCTGGGTTCGAGTCCCACTGGTGGGTGTTGTCCAAAGATTGTTAATCTTCACTTGTGGTTTATGCAAGTATAGGCTTATAAGCTGGACACGAGTTCTCTCACATTGACAGTGGCTTGATGAAAAATGCAGACTGACCCCTCACTCATCTGGTGCCTTCGGGAGGTGGAGATGTTTGAGATATATATCTCGAACTATCTACTTCTTTTGTAAGGTCTGATGGCGTAGTGGATTAAAGCATACTAGTTATGCCAGCTACTGGAAGGTAGTTGTGCTTTCTGGGTTCGAGTCCCACTGGTGGGTGTTGTCCAAAGATTGTTAATCTTCACTTGTGGTTTATGCAAGTATAGGCTTATAAGCTGGACACGAGTTCTCTCACATTGACAGTGGCTTGATGAAAAATGCAGACTGACCCCTCACTCATCTGGTGCCTTCGGGAGGTGGAGATGTTTGAGATATATATCTCGAACTATCTACTTCTTTTGTAAGGTCTGATGGCGTAGTGGGTTAAAGCATACTAGTTATGCCAGCTACTGGAAGGTAGTTGTGCTTTCTGGGTTCGAGTCCCACTGGTGGGTGTTGTCCAAAGATTGTTAATCTTCACTTGTGGTTTATGCAAGTATAGGCTTATAAGCTGGACACGAGTTCTCTCACATTGACAGTGGCTTGATGAAAAATGCAGACTGACCCCTCACTCATCTGGTGCCTTCGGGAGGTGGAGATGTTTGAGATATATATCTCGAACTATCTACTTCTTTTGTAAGGTCTGATGGCGTAGTGGGTTAAAGCATACTAGTTATGCCAGCTACTGGAAGGTAGTTGTGCTTTCTGGGTTCGAGTCCCACTGGTGGGTGTTGTCCAAAGATTGTTAATCTTCACTTGTGGTTTATGCAAGTATAGGCTTATAAGCTGGACACGAGTTCTCTCACATTGATAGTGGCTTGATGAAAAATGCAGACTGACCCCTCACTCATCTGGTGCCTTCGGGAGGTGGAGATGTTTGAGATATATATCTCGAACTATCTACTTCTTTTGTAAGGTCTGATGGCGTAGTGGGTTAAAGCATACTAGTTATGCCAGCTACTGGAAGGTAGTTGTGCTTTCTGGGTTCGAGTCCCACTGGTGGGTGTTGTCCAAAGATTGTTAATCTTCACTTGTGGTTTATGCAAGTATAGGCTTATAAGCTGGACACGAGTTCTCTCACATTGACAGTGGCTTGATGAAAAATGCAGACTGACCCCTCACTCATCTGGTGCCTTCGGGAGGTGGAGATGTTTGAGATATATATCTCGAACTATCTACTTCTTTTGTAAGGTCTGATGGCGTAGTGGGTTAAAGCATACTAGTTATGCCAGCTACTGGAAGGTAGTTGTGCTTTCTGGGTTCGAGTCCCACTGGTGGGTGTTGTCCAAAGATTGTTAATCTTCACTTGTGGTTTATGCAAGTATAGGCTTATAAGCTGGACACGAGTTCTCTCACATTGACAGTGGCTTGATGAAAAATGCAGACTGACCCCTCACTCATCTGGTGCCTTCGGGAGGTGGAGATGTTTGAGATATATATCTCGAACTATCTACTTCTTTTCTAAGGTCTGATGGCGTAGTGGGTTAAAGCATACTAGTTATGCCAGCTACTGGAAGGTAGTTGTGCTTTCTGGGTTCGAGTCCCACTGGTGGGTGTTGTCCAAAGATTGTTAATCTTCACTTGTGGTTTATGCAAGTATAGGCTTATAAGCTGGACACGAGTTCTCTCACATTGACAGTGGCTTGATGAAAAATGCAGACTGACCCCTCACTCATCTGGTGCCTTCGGGAGGTGGCGATGTTTGAGATATATATCTCGAACTATCTACTTCTTTTGTAAGGTCTGATGGCGTAGTGGGTTAAAGCATACTAGTTATGCCAGCTACTGGAAGGTAGTTGTGCTTTCTGGGTTCGAGTCCCACTGGTGGGTGTTGTCCAAAGATTGTTAATCTTCACTTGTGGTTTATGCAAGTATAGGCTTATAAGCTGGACACGAGTTCTCTCACATTGACAGTGGCTTGATGAAAAATGCAGACTGACCCCTCACTCATCTGGTGCCTTCGGGAGGTGGAGATGTTTGAGATATATATCTCGAACTATCTACTTCTTTTGTAAGGTCTGATGGCGTAGTGGGTTAAAGCATACTAGTTATGCCAGCTACTGGAAGGTAGTTGTGCTTTCTGGGTTCGAGTCCCACTGGTGGGTGTTGTCCAAAGATTGTTAATCTTCACTTGTGGTTTATGCAAGTATAGGCTTATAAGCTGGACACGAGTTCTCTCACATTGACAGTGGCTTGATGAAAAATGCAGACTGACCCCTCACTCATCTGGTGCCTTCGGGAGGTGGAGATGTTTGAGATATATATCTCGAACTATCTACTTCTTTTGTAAGGTCTGATGGCGTAGTGGGTTAAAGCATACTAGTTATGCCAGCTACTGGAAGGTAGTTGTGCTTTCTGGGTTCGAGTCCCACTGGTGGGTGTTGTCCAAAGATTGTTAATCTTCACTTGTGGTTTATGCAAGTATAGGCTTATAAGCTGGACACGAGTTCTCTCACATTGACAGTGGCTTGATGAAAAATGCAGACTGACCCCTCACTCATCTGGTGCCTTCGGGAGGTGGAGATGTTTGAGATATATATCTCGAACTATCTACTTCTTTTGTAAGGTCTGATGGCGTAGTGGATTAAAGCATACTAGTTATGCCAGCTACTGGAAGGTAGTTGTGCTTTCTGGGTTCGAGTCCCACTGGTGGGTGTTGTCCAAAGATTGTTAATCTTCACTTGTGGTTTATGCAAGTATAGGCTTATA
>NC_091163.1:20713894-20716394 GCF_040958095.1 Procambarus clarkii
TATATATATATATATATATATATATATACATATATATATATAACTGAAAACTCACACCCCAGAAGTGACTCGAACCCATACTCCCAGGAGCAACGCAACTGGTATGTACAAGACGCCTTAATCCACTTGACCATCACGACCGGACATAATGAGGTGATAGCCGAGGCTATTTGAACCACCCCACCGCCGGCACTTGGATAGTAATCTTGGGCATAGCATTTTACCAAATCACCTCATTCTTTGGGGCACACGTGAGGAACACAAATGCGAACAAGCCTGAATGGTCCCCAGGACAATATGCAACTGAAAACTCACACCCCAGAAGTGACTCGAACCCATACTCCCAGGAGCAACGCAACTGGTATGTACAAGACGCCTTAATCCACTTGACCATCACGACCGGACATAATGAGGTGATAGCCGAGGCTATTTGAACCACCCCACCGCCGGCACTCGGATAGTAATCTTGGGCATAGCATATTACCAAATCACCTCATTCTTTGGGGCACACGTGAGGAACACAAATGCGAACAAGCCTGAATGGTCCCCAGGACAATATGCAACTGAAAACTCACACCCCAGAAGTGACTCGAACCCATACTCCCAGGAGCAACGCAACTGGTATGTACAAGAAGCCTTAATCCACTTGACCATCACGACCGGACATAATGAGGTGATAGCCGAGGCTATTTGAACCACCCCACCGCCGGCACTCGGATAGTAATCTTGGGCATAGCATTTTACCAAATCACCTCATTCTTTGGGGCACACGTGAGGAACACAAATGCGAACAAGCCTGAATGGTCCCCAGGACAATATGCAACTGAAAACTCACACCCCAGAAGTGACTCGAACCCATACTCCCAGGAGCAACGCAACTGGTATGTACAAGACGCCTTAATCCACTTGACCATCACGACCGGACATAATGAGGTGATAGCCGAAACTATTTGAACCACCCCACCGCCGGCACTCGGATAGTAATCTTGGGCATAGCATTTTACCAAATCACCTCATTCTTTGGGGCACACGTGAGGAACACAAATGCGAACAAGCCTGAATGGCCCCCAGACAATATGCAACTGAAAACTCACACCCCAGAAGTGACTCGAACCCATACTCCCAGGAGCAACGCAACTGGTATGTACAAGACGCCTTAATCCACTTGACCATCACGACCGGACATAATGAGGTGATAGCCGAGGCTATTTGAACCACCCCACCGCCGACACTCGAATAGTAATCTTGGGCATAGCATTTTACCAAATCACCTCATTCTTTGGGGCACACGTGAGGAACACAAATGCGAACAAGCCTGAATGGTCCCCAGGACAATATGCAACTGAAAACTCACACCCCAGAAGTGACTCGAACCCATACTCCCAGGAGCAACGCAACTGGTATGTACAAGACGCCTTAATCCACTTGACCATCACGACCGGACATAATGAGGTGATAGCCGAGGCTATTTGAACCACCCCACCGCCGGCACTCGGATAGTAATCTTGGGCATAGCATTTTACCAAATCACCTCATTCTTTGGGGCACACGTGAGGAACACAAATGCGAACAAGCCTGAATGGTCCCCAGGACAATATGCAACTGAAAACTCACACCCCAGAAGTGACTCGAACCCATACTCCCAGGAGCAACGCAACTGGTATGTACAAGACGCCTTAATCCACTTGACCATCACGACCGGACATAATGAGGTGATAGCCGAGGCTATTTGAACCACCCCACCGCCGGCACTCGGATAGTAATCTTGGGCATAGCATTTTACCAAATCACCTCATTCTTTGGGGCACACGTGAGGAACACAAATGCGAACAAGCCTGAATGGTCCCCAGGACAATATGCAACTGAAAACTCACACCCCAGAAGTGACTCGAACCCATACTCCCAGGAGCAACGCAACTGGTATGTACAAGACGCCTTAATCCACTTGACCATCACGACCGGACATAATGAGGTGATAGCCGAGGCTATTTGAACCACCCCACCGCCGGCACTTGGATAGTAATCTTGGGCATAGCATTTTACCAAATCACCTCATTCTTTGGGGCACACGTGAGGAACACAAATGCGAACAAGCCTGAATGGTCCCCAGGACAATATGCAACTGAAAACTCACACCCCAGAAGTGACTCGAACCCATACTCCCAGGAGCAACGCAACTGGTATGTACAAGACGCCTTAATCCACTTGACCATCACGACCGGACATAATGAGGTGATAGCCGAGGCTATTTGAACCACCCCACCGCCGGCACTCGGATAGTAATCTTGGGCATAGCATTTTACCAAATCACCTCATTCTTTGGGGCACACGTGAGGAACACAAATGCGAACAAGCCTGAATGGTCCCCAGGACAATATGCAACTGAAAACTCACACCCCAGAAGTGACTCGAACCCATACTCCCAGGAGCAACGCAACTGGTATGTACAAGAACCCTTAATCCACTTGACCATCACGACCGGACATAATGAGGTGATAGC
>NC_091163.1:20721394-20758894 GCF_040958095.1 Procambarus clarkii
TGCAGATTTTGTTAACTTCAGGATCTAATCCCTGGAAACACAAACCGAAACTGTCTCTATTTTCCGCTTGTTACAACTTGTAATAAAGTTGTTACATCTTGGCTTAACGTGTTTATGACGTATGAGAACGTTGTTACAACTTGCTATATTGGTTGTTATAACTGGTTAGGAATTGTTAAAACTTGTTCGAACGTTGTATCAACCACTTAGGGTTACAAATATGATATGGACAAGTCCAACCTGACAATGATTCTGTGCCAAGACAGATATGTCTGTACCCAAACACTTTTAATACACAATACCAAATTTTCCGGCAAGACACACAATAGCAGGTCAGAACTTTCCTTGAAAGTCTTCTATATAACATCTTGCCATGGGTTGAAGACTGGAGTGCAAACAAAGGAGTTAAGGTCGGAGTATAGTGTGTGGGCTCAAAGGAGCACAGTGTGTAGGCTCAAGAGAGCACAGTGTGTGGGGCTCAAGAGAACACAGTGTGAGAGATCAAGATAGCACAGAGTGTGGGCTCAAGAGAGAGAGAAGAGTGCGTGGGATTCAAGAGACCAAATGAAACACTAGAAACAACTTCTGAGGTCTTCGCTGGTCTTTTGGCCAATATAATCTCGATTAATCTCGGACCGGCGGACCAGAAATCTGTCTGATTCTTACCATGTCAAAAGTTACCGTTGACAAACCTCTTTCCTCACAACAACTTTGGCCAATGGAAATCTCTGAGTGTCTCATGGAAAGAAAACAAATCGATCAGCCATTGGATAGCAGTTTATACTACGAGCTGGTTCAAGCATCATTGTCAGACACGCCTCACACTACAGCTTAGTTCCAGCTCTAAGCTGCATAAATTAAAGTGATTAGAAAACTGTTTCAGTTAACAAATATTATTTTATTGTAAAATTTCATTGAATAACTCGATACTTTCTTTATGTTAATGTGAATACTTACATTTCACTGCAGACACACTGGTTGAGCAATATATTATACTTCACCTTTAGAGAGAACTGAGCAACTAGTCATTGATTCAGATCTCTGACAACTCCTCGCCCCTGTGATCAAAACAAAACAGGAAAAACCTGGATGAGATAGAATGGAAAAAGTTAAATATGAGAAGAGAAAAATGCCTAATTGTAAAACGAGAATAAGGAGGAAGGCAAGAGAAGAAGCATGGATGAAATGATGGTTTAAAGTGTCGGGTCTCTCCACCACAAACACCTCGCCAGCGAGAACACTTTAGGATATTTCCTGGAGGTTATTACTTTAAACCTTCCAAGGAGACTCTCAGCCTTCTAGTTATTATTATAAACTATCCTCAAGAGCCTTACGCAGGCTTACCCGCCCCTTCCTGGCAATCTCCAGTCCTTGTTATGATTGACCGTGTGTGTGTGTGTGTGTGTGTGTGTGTGTGTGTGTGTGTGTGTGTGTGTGTGTGTGTATGTGTATGTGTGTATATATGTATTTAGGGATACCACCTCAGGCAGTGTTGCAAGGACCTATCATCAATTCTGAGATGATAAAAGGCATTCAGAGGAAATCTAAGCATTTATTTGAAATAAGCATTATAAATAGTTTGAATATGTGTGTGTGTGTGTGTGTGAGTGTGTGTGTGTGTGTGTGTGTGTACTCACCTAATTGTACTCACCTAATTGTGCTTGCGGGGGTTGAGCTCTGGCTCTTTGGTCCCGCCTCTCAACCGTCAATCAACTGGTGTACAGATTCCTGAGCCTATTGGGCTCTATCATATCTACATTTGAAACTGTGAATGGAGTCAGCCTCCACCACATCACTTCCTAATGCATTCCATTTGCTAACTACTCTGACACTGAAAAAGTTCTTCCTAACGTCTCTGTGGCTCATTTGGGTACTCAGCTTCCACCTGTGTCCCCTTGTTCGCGTCCCACCAGTGTTGAAAAGTTCATCCTTGTTTACCCGGTCGATTCCCCTGAGGATTTTGTAGGTTGTGATCATGTCCCCCCTTACTCTTCTGTCTTCCAGTGTCGTGAGGTGCATTTCCCGCAGCCTTTCCTCATAACTCATGCCTCTTAGTTCTGGGACTAGTCTAGTAGCATACCTTTGGACTTTCTCCAGCTTCGTCTTGTGCTTGACAAGGTACGGGCTCCATGCTGGGGCCGCATACTCCAGGATTGGTCTTACATATGTGGTGTACAAGATTCTGAATGATTCCTTACACAGGTTCCTGAACGCCGTTCTGATGTTAGCCAGCCTCGCATATGCCGCAGACGTTATTCTCTTTATGTGGGCTTCAGGAGACAGGTTTGGTATGATATCAACTCCTAGATCTTTCTCTCTGTCTGTTTCATTAAGTACTTCATCTCCTATTCTGTATCCTGTGCCTGGCCTCCTGTTTCCACTGCCTAGTTTCATTACTTTGCATTTACTCGGGTTGAACTTCAACAGCCATTTGTTGGACCATTCACTCAGTCTATCCAGGTCATCTTGTAGCCTCCTACTATCATCCTCTGTTTCAATCCTCCTCATAATTTTTGCATCGTCGGCAAACATTGAGAGGAACGAATCTATACCCTCTGGGAGATCATTTACATATACCAGAAACAGTATAGGTCCAAGGACTGACCCCTGCGGGACTCCACTTGTGACGTCTCGCCAATCTGAGACCTCACCCCTCACACAGACTCGTTGTCTCCTGTTGCTTAGGTATTCCTCTATCCACCGGAGTACCTTCCCTCTCACTCCATGTGTGTGTGTGTGTGTGTGTGTGTGTGTGTGTGTGTGTGTGTGTGTGTGTGTGTGTGTGTGTGTGTGTGTGTGTGTGTGTGTGTGAGTGTGTGTGTGTGTGTGTGTGTGTGTGTGTGTGTGTGTGTGTGTGTGTGTGACAGAAAAAAGTAAAACAGGAAAAAAAAAAAATTCTCCCTCCAGATAACCAAGAAAGATAAGTTGCCGTAACAAAACAAAATTCAGCCTCCGGCATTCAGACACTTGTTCCACATTAAAAAAAAAAAGCGATTCTGCTCAGAGAGTTAAAAATGGAGAAGACTAATTGCTCAACTACTCATCCCGTTGCAGTAACAAGTCATGTAGTCGTACTGAGGCCCCAGAAATGGAAAGAATATTATATATATATATATATATATATATATATATATATATATATATATATATATATATATATATATATATATATATATATATATATATATATATATATATATATATTGTGACGGTGTTCCCCCCCTTATATTTCTCCCACGCCTGCAGTAAGAGTCATGTCCACTTTACCCAAGCGTTCTCTAGGTCGCAGGCATCAATTTGATATATGTGGGAGAGTGGAGTGTTCTCGGAGTGCCGAGAAATTTATAAAACAATAATATTTTGGCCTGTGGTTTAGGCCCTTTAGGAAGCCAAGATGGCGCTGGCTCTCCTGTTTCCCCGCCAAAACTGTGTGACGTCAGTGACACCGGATTGGTCACCGACAGCAATGTGGCACAGGGAGCCAATGAAAACCTCCCGTGGCGAATGTGACGTCACGAAGGAAGGGGGTCCGGTCAGCGTGCCGCGTTGGCGCCATCAGTCAGACACGACACGTCAAGGAGGTTGGACGTGCGAAGATTGGTCCTGTCAGTTTGACAGTTGTTTCCCGCTCCCGTGGATTTTACGCGTCACCTGAAGTCTGCCAGTACTCTTCCTTCGTTCATGTGTTGAACCAGAGAGGGAATCGACGGTTATTGAGCAACGAGTGCTCCAGGACAGGTACTGCGCAAGAAGAAGTGAAGTCTGTGCAGTGACGTATGCGACGTCTGAGGCAGTTCACCCATTCGTGACGGCATAGTGGCTGAACAGAGCCACTGGGTAGTAGAGGAAGAAGAGGACTATTTGGGAATCCGAACGACTGCAGCCGAGACGTAGGTGGGCAGCCATAGCTGGGAGGAAAAGTCGACGGCCGGGAGACCGACTCCAACCCTACAAGAAGTCGAGGAGGAGCACGGACCTGCTGGGAGAAGGCACGGAGACGACGCGCTTACGGTGGGTTATTGATTGAGTTCCTGGAGGACACGACAGTGTGTGTGTGGGGGCGTTCCCGACACAAGGCAGGAGCCAGGACCAGGAGCTACAACTCGACTCTCAACGGAGGATAGGTGGAAGTAGGTGGTTCTAGTTTCCCTCCCAATTCCCCTTTAGTCAGCTATATTATTCAGCTATATTATTTAGCCTGAGGATTTTGTATGTCGTGAGCAAGGCTCAACTATGTCACAGTAAGGCACCAGTGTGCAGAGTAGTACTATCAAGAGTACTCACGATACATATATATATTATTATTGGTGTGTGTACAGGCACCCGGATTAATTGATGAATTTACCGTGTTGAGAATGTCTTTCATGAGACTTTAATGTAATCATATAGTGATAGAATATATATAATATTATGCCAGTATTTGGAAGTTAGGCTATGTGCCCAGTAACTATGTTATTACCATTTATTGATGTCTGATTTATCTATATATTATATATGTCTATGTTCGTGCATTCGTGTGTGCAGTGATTAATTGTGTTATCGCCCACGAAAGGAAATACTGAGAACTACAGTGTTAAACACTTCATAAGTATCATTAAATGAAGGGCAGTGTGCAATATCATGGCAGTGGATTATTGTCACATTTAATATAAAATATTTGTTTGAGCCCAAGATCAGTGTAGCGAAGTAATACGTGCTATTGTCGCAAATATCGAGTGTTCGAACTTCTAGTGATCTTTGAGAACTTAAAGAAACAGCGCACGTGACGCCAGAGAAACAAGCAATAAACATTCGCGCGGGGGAAGGCGCCCAGCTGATTTTGACAGTGACGAGAGGGGGGAGTGTTGCCGACTTAGTGAGTGCATATTATACGTGGGAACGAACGACTCCCGCCTGAATCAGCTGATTGTTTATTGATATGACCTTGTGATGCCTTTGAATGAGTTTTAAGTAAAATACAAAATACATTTGTGTTTATATCATCCCCTCCATTTATCTTGTGGCTATATATACCTGAAAGCAGAGAGTGATAGAAGTAAATACCTGCCTGATATCCTGATCTATTGAGTGCGCCCTTGCCACGGTTACCACAACTCAACAAATCCAATGACGTGTTACTGGACACCGAAAACACCAGTTGGCGACCTTGTGGTTAATAGTAGAGCTCTATTGTTGGGGCGGGCACATAACAGTTAAGTGTTTGTGTCTGGAGAGTTTCTCATGAGTAGGCTGGCCGTTTTTCTGGTTTTATAGTAAATCGTCAGTTTTACTGACGGAGCGTAATGTACGAAAGATTGAGAAAATTCGTGTTAGAATTATTAATCTTACCTTTTCGGTCATATTTAATAATATATATATATATATATATATATATATATATATATATATATATATATATATATATATATATATATATATATATATATATATATGTCGTACCTAGTAGCCAGAACGCACTTCTCAGCCTACTATGCAAGGCCAAATTTGCCTAATAAGCCAAGTTTTCATGAATTAATTGTTTTTCGACTACCTAACCTACCTAACCTAACCTAACCTAACTTTTTCGGCTACCTAACCTAACCTAACCTATAAAGATAGGTTAGGTTAGGTTAGGTAGGGTTGGTTAGGTTCGGTCATATATCTATGTTAATTTTAACTCCAATAAAAAAGAATTGACCTCATACATAATGAAATGGGTAGCTTTATCATTTCATAAGAAAAAAATTAGAGAAAATATATTAATTCAGGAAAACTTGGCTTATTAGGCAAATTTGGTCTTGCATAGTAGGCTGAGAAGTGCGTTCTGGCTACTAGGTACGACATATATATATATATATATATATATATATATATATATATATATATATATATATATATATATATATATATATATATATATATATATATATATATATATATTTATATATATATTTCGGGAAGTCTGGAGCTAATGTGGAAGAATCATGTTACTATAATTGATAATAAATATATATATATATATATATATATATATATATATATATATATATATATATATATATATATATATATATATATATATATATATATATATATATATATATATATATATATATATATTGTACCTAGTAGCCAGAACGCAGTACTCGGCCTACTATGCAAGGCCCGATTTACCTAATATGCCAAGTTTTCCTGAATTTATATATATTTTTATTTTTTATGAAATGATAAAGCTATCCATTACATTATGTATAAGTTAAGTTCTTTTTATTTGAGTTAAAACTAACGAAGACATATGACCGAACCTAACCAACCTTACCTAACCTAACCTATCGTAACCTAACCTAAACTAACATACCTAAGTTAAAAATTTATGTTCTTAATATAATATAATAATAATATTTCAAATAAACGAATTAGAAACAATATTTTGAAAATAAAGAATATCACTTGGCCTATTAGGATATCCAATTAGGATAGGATATTAGGCCTAATTTCATTACTATACACTTTCCTGAGTTGAATTTTACCAGCCATTTTCTAGACCATTCCTCCAGTTTGTCCAGGTGGTCCTGTAATACAGTCTGTCTTCATCTGTTTTGATTCTTCTCATAATTTTTGCATCATTAGCAAACATTGAGAGGAATGAGTCTGTACCCTCAGGAAGGTCGTTTACATAAACTAGAAACAGGATGGGTCCAAGTACAGAGCCCTGTGGAACCCCGCCGGTGACATTTCGCCGCTCTGATGCCTCCCCCATCACCGTTACTCACTGTTTTCTATTGCTTAGATACTCCCTTATCCACTGGAGCACCTTTCATTTTACTCCTGCCTGCTGCTCCAACTTTTGTAACAGCCTTTTGTGAGGTACTGTGTCAAAGGCTTTCTGACAGACCAAGAAAATGCAGTCTGCCCACCCTTCTCTTTCCTGCTTAATTTGTGTTGCTTGGTCATAGAATTCTATTAGGCCTTTGAGGCACGATTTACTATCTCTGAACCCATGCTGCTGGTATGTTACAAAGTACTCACCTAGTTGTACTCACCTAGTTGTGTTTGCGGGGGTTGAGCTCTGGCTCTTTGATCCCGCCTCTCAACCGTCAATCAACAGGTGTACAGATTCCAGAGCCAATTGGGCTCTATCATATCTACACTTGAAGCTGTGTATGGAGTCAGCCTCCACCACATCACTTCCTAATGCATTCCATTTGTCAACCACTCTGACACTAAAAAAGTTCTTTCTAATATCTCTGTGGCTCATTTGGGCACTCAATTTCCACCTGTGTCCCCTTGTGCGTGTGCCCCTTGTGTTAAATAGCCTGTCTTTATCTATCCTATCAAGTCCCTTCAGAATCTTGAATGTAGTGATCATATCCCCCCTAACTCTTCTGTCTTCCAGCGAAGTGAGGTTTAATTCCCGTAGTCTCTCCTTGTAGCTCATACCTCTCAGCTCGGGTACTAGTCTGGTGGCAAACCTTTGAACCTTTTCCAGTTCAGTCTTATCCTTGACTAGATATGGACTCCATGCTGGGGCTGCATACTCCAGGATTGGCCTAACATATGTGGTATACAAAGTTCTGAGTGATTCTTTACACAAGTTTCTGAATGCCGTTCGTATGTTGGCCAGCCTGGCATATGCCGCTGATGTTATCCGCTTGATATGTGCTGCAGGAGACAGGTCTGGTGTGATATCAACCCCCAAGTCTTTTTCCTTCTCAGACTCCTGAGGAATTTCCTCTCCCAGATGATACCTTGTATCTGGCCTTCTGCTCCCTACACCTATCTTCATTACATTACATTTGGTTGGGTTAAACTCTAACAACCATTTATTCGACCATTCCTTCAGCTTGTCTAGGTCTTCTTGAAGCCTCAAACAGTCCTCCTCTGTTTTAATCCTTCTCATAATTTTAGCATCGTACGCAAACATTGAGAGAAATGAACCGATACCCTCCGGGAGATCATTTACACATATCAGAAACAATATAGGACCGAGTACAGATCCCTGTGGGACTCCACTGGTGACTTCACGCCAATCGGAGGTCTCACCCCTCACCGTAACTCTCTGCTTCCTATTGTCCTATTGCTTAGATACTCCCTTATCCACTGGAGCACCTTACCAGCTACACCTGCCTGTCTCTCCAGCTTATGTACCAGCCTCTTATGCAGTGATGTGTGAAAGGCTTTCCGACAGACCAAGAAAATGCAGTCCAACCAGCCCTCTCTTTCTTGCTTAATCTTTGTCACCTGATCGTAGAATTCTATCAAGCCTGTAAGGCAAGATTTACCCTCCCTGAACCCATGTTGGCGATTTGTCACGAAGTCCCTTCTCTCCAGATGTGTTACCAGGTTTTTTCTCACGATCTTCTTCATCACCTTGCATGTTATACAAGTCAAGGATACTGGCCTGTAGTTCAGTGCCTCTTGCCTGTCGCTCTTTTTATATATTGGGACCACATTTGCCGTCTTCCATATTTCTGGTAGGTCTCCCATTTCCAGTGACTTACTATACACTATGGAGAGTGGCAAGCAAAGTGCCTCTGCACACTCTTTCAGTGTCCATGGTGAGATCCCTTCTGGACCAACAGCCTTTCTAACATCCAGATCCAGCAGGTGTCTCTTGACCTCCTCTCTCGTAATTTCGATCTCTTCCAAGGCCGCCTTGTTTACCTCCCTTTCTCCTAGCACAGTGACCTCACCTTGTTCTATTGTGAAGACCTCCTGGAACCTCTTGTTGAGTTCTTCACACACCTCTCTGTCATTCTCTGTATACCTGTCCTCACCTGATCTAAGTTTCAATACCTGTTCTTTCACTGTTGTTTTCCTTCTGATGTGACTGTGGAGTAGCTTTGGTTCGGTTTTGGCTTTGTTTGCTATATAATTTTCAAAACTTTTATCTGCTTCTCTTCTCACCCTGACGTACTCATTCCTGGTTCTCTGGTATCTCTCTCTGCTTTCTAGTGTTCTGTTATTCCGGAAGTTCCTCCACACCCTTTTGTTCAGTTTCTTCGCTTCCATACATGCCCTATTATGCCATGGATTCTTCTGTTGCTTCTCGGATTTTTCCCTTTGGGCCGGGATGAACCTGTTTTCTGCCTCCTGACACTTTTGGGTAATATAGTCCATCATACCCTGTACAGACTTATCTCTGAGGTCTGTGTCCCAAGGTATTTCACTTAGGAAACTTCTCATCTGTTCATAATTCCCCTTTCGGTATGCCAGCCTTTTGATTCCTAGTTCTTTTTTGGGGGAGATAATTCCTAGCTCTACCAGGTACTCAAAGCTCAATCCACTGTGGTCACTCATTCCCAAGGGCGCTTCCATCTTAATTTCCCTTATATCCCACTCATTTAGAGTAAATATCAAATCAAGCATTGCTGGTTAATCTTCTCCTCTCATTCTTGTTGGTTCTTTGATGTGCTGGCTTAGAAAGTTTCTTGTTGCCACGTCCAGCAGCTTAGCTCTCCATGTTTCTGGTCCTCCATGCGGGTCTCTGTTCTTCCAATCTATCTTTCCATGATTGAAATCTCCCATAATTAGTAGTCCAGATCCATTCCTGCTAGCAACAGAAGCTGCTCTTTCTATTATGTTAATGGTGGCCATGTTGTTTCTATCATATTCCTGTCTAGGTCTTCTGTCATTTGGTGGTGGATTATATATGACTACGACTATATTTTTCTTCCCTCCATTTGTTACGGTACATGCTATTTAGTCACTGAAACCTTCACAGCCCTGATTATCCATCTCCTCAAAATCCCAGCCTTTTCTTACCAGCAGAGCTACACCACCCCCACCTCTTCCTTCCCTCTCTTTCCTCATAACATAATAGTCCTGTGGGAACAATGCGTTTGTTATCGTTTTCGTGATCTTTGTTTCTGTGAGGGCTATTATATCTGGGTTTTCCTCTAGTACCCGTTCTCCAAGCTCATTTGCTTTATTTGTAATTCCATCTATGTTAGTGTAAATTGCTTTGAAGCTCACTTTCTTCTGTCCCTTCTCAAATTCCCTCCTTGGTGAGTGTTCTGCTGGTGGGGGAAGCTCTTCCGTGGGTGTGAGGACCTGTGAGGTGGATAACAGGGTCTCAGAGGATACTGGGATGAGTGGCGGGGGATCCAGTGAAGGGGAAGGGACAGGGAGGGTATGGGGTGAAAGGGGAGGGAGGACAGGAAGGAAAGGGGGGGGAGGGAGGACTCGGTGGGAGGAAGGGAGGGGTAGAAAGGTGGGGATTGGGTGTGGGGGGAGGGAGATTCGGCTGAACATTTGAGTGGGGGCAGGGAGGGTTTGGGGTAGGGGGGATTTCTATGCAGAGGAGAGTGGCAGGGTTGTCCTTCCTTCTGGTGTTACTGGGTAGCTGGTTGTGGGATCCCCCCTCGCCTCTGGGGGTGTTGTGTTGGGAGCTGTTACTTCCTGGTTTTCCCCTCTCGCCCTGCGCCTCTTCCTTGCTTCTGCCGCCACGGCTCTCTCCTCCCTTGTCATGTCTCTTGGAGGAATACATTTTTTTAATTTTCCCATGTTTTTGAGGGAGCTCTTCCTTGATAGGATCTTCTCCTTTGTGTTCTCATTTGCAAACACTATCTTTATCATTCGGTCTCGGTCTTTGTTGTACCAACCTAGCCTGAAAACCTTCTCAATTCTATGCTCAGCCCCTTCCATGTCTAGTGCCTTTAGTACTTCATTCACTGCTGCTTTATCCTGTCATTGCACTCTGTCCTATTAGAGCCTTCCTGCTCTTTAATACCCACAACAACCACTGATCTGTTCCTTTCCAGCAGTTGGCTAGTGGAGCGTGCTGCCTCCTGGGAGGTGGCTGCTTTCATGGCCACCTCCATCACTGCAGTCATTACTTCAGAGTTATTTTTTTTAGTATTTCTGCAAATGTCGCTTTTATTGTGGCAATCTCATCCAAAAAACGATTACCACCTTCTCCCTGGATGGTTTTCTGAGTCTCAGCCTCGATACCATTCTCTTTGAGGGCTCTAATCTCCTCCTTTGCTGCTGTCAGCTCTCTTTTCAGGTTGCTTATTTCGTTCTTCATTTCCTACATCATCATTTCTTGCATCTCACTCTTGATGTCCTCCAGAAACTGGGCGAACATTTCCTTCATTTCGTCACCTTGACTTTTCCCTGTTCCCCTGGTACCTCTGGCTGTCATGCCTAACCCTGTTCCTATAGTTGTGCCGTGATAGGATTTGTCAGGAGGGCTGAGCGGGATGGGGGAGAGAGAGAGAGAGATGAAGAGAGAGAGAAAGAGAGAGAGAAAAAGGAAGTGATAAAGGGAGAGATAAATGGGTGGGTTGGGCAAACCTACCCTTCCACTTAAGTGAAAAGAACATATAAGGGGAGGGGGGAGGAGATGGAGAGAGAGGCGGTAGGGAGAGAGAGAGGGAGAGAGAGGAGAGGGAGAGCGGTGTAGAGGGAGAGAGCGGGTGATGGAGAGACAGGGTGAGGGAGAGAGGGGGGAGGTGTGTGTGTGTGTGTGTGTGTGTGTGTGTATGTGTGTGTATGTGTGTGTGTGTGTGTGTGTGTGTGTGTGTGTGTGTGTGTGTGTGTGTGTGTGTGTGTGTGTGTGTGTGTGTGTGTGTGTGTGTGTGTGTGTGTGTGTGTGTGGGAAGAGAGGGGGCGGGGGAAGAAATAAGAGGGAGGGAGGGAGGGCGAGAGAGAGAGAGAGAGAGAGAGAGAGAGAGAGAGAGAGAGAGAGAGAGAGAGAGAGAGAGAGAGAGAGAGAGAGAGGAGAGAGAGAGAGAGAGAGAGAGAGAGAGAGAGAGAGAGAGAGAGAGAGAGAGAGAGAGAGAGGGTAGGGATAGCGAGAGAGAGAGAGAGAGAGAGAGAGAGAGAGAGAGAGGGTAGGGATAGCGAGAGAGAGAGAGAGAGAGAGAGATAGAGAGAGAGAGAGAGAGAGAGAGAGAGCGGGAGAGAGATAGAGAGTGGGAGAGAGAGTTGGAGAAAGATAGAGAGTGGGAGAGAGAGAGAGTGAGAGAGAGATAGAGAGTGGGAGAGAGAGAGAGAGTGGGAGAGAGGGAGTGGCAGAGGGAGAGAGGGGGAGAGAGTGGGGAGGGGAAGAGTGTGTGTATGGGGGATGCGGGGGACTGGGGGGGTGGAAATGGCGACCAGGTCAGATCAGGTCAGTTGGGGGGCTATGAGGGGGGGGGGGGCATAGTATGGTCCTATCCCCTGTTCCCAGAAGGTGTTAATACTTTTTCCGCTGACTGAACGTTTGTGTAAGTGTGTGCGTGTGTGTGTGTTTTAGCATGTGCGCGCTTGTGTGCATGCATACGTACGTGGGCGGGAAGCGTGTATGTGTCACGAGTTCCCTTAAGCGTTACCACTACCTAAATAAGCCACGTTGAGATTTTTAAATATATATGATATCCTGTACAAGAATTTGATAATATTTTTCCCCAATCTGTACACCTGATTAACTGACCAGAGAGGGGGTACATACCAGTCTGCCTCCCGCTCACGCAACTAGATGAGTAAGGATGATGTATGATGACGATGGTTATCCGTCGTTGTCTCCCACTAGGTGATTCACAAAGAGCTAGTAGATTGATGAGGTCGGTTCTTCTCTGTCTACACAAGCTCTGGAGTCAGTCACTGTATCGTTGTGTGACAGTTCACTAATTTACTGTACCACTGATCACAGTCACCACTCAACAAACACAATCAGGCAGTTCCACGGCAGGTCGTCCCACCTGGCCGTCAGGTCAGGTCACTCTACGCGGTCCTCCACACTTACATGCACCGGTGATGCCACTAGCTCCACTTTGCTTTCTTTGCACTATCGCTAGCGATATGACTATGCTATGTTGCACCCTGCTACCTACACACTGCGAGAGGCCAAATACTATGATCTAGCCTCTATACTCCTTCAATGTCCCGAGAAATTGACGAATTTCCGCGGACCTCACTAATCGTGTGTGTCCCCCTACCGGCTCATGGCTACTAATCACACACTAATCACACTACTAATCACACTAACACACACACTAAAAGTGTGTGTGTGTGCTCACCTAATTGTGCTTGCGGGGGTTGAGCTCTGGCTCTTTGGTCCCGCCTCTCAACCGTCAATCAACTGGTGTACAGATTCCTGAGCCTACTGGGCTTTATCATATCTACATTTGAAACTGTGTATGGAGTCAGCCTCCACCACATCACTTCCTAATGCATTCCATTTACTAACTACTCTGACACTGAAAAAGATCTTTCTAACGTCTCTGTGGCTCATTTGGGTACTCAGCTTCCACCTGTGTCCCCTTGTTCGCTTCCACCCTTCTCTTTCTTGCCTTATTTTTGTTGCCTGGTCGTAGAATTCAAGTAACCCTGTGAGGCAGGACCTGCCATCCCTAAATCCATGTTGATGCTGTGTTACAAAGTTCCTTCGCTCCAGATGCTCCACTAGTTTTTTTCGCACAATCTTCTCCATCAGCTTGCATGGTATGCAGGTTAGGGACACTGGCCTGTAGTTCAGTGCCTCCTGTCTATCCCCTTTCTTGTATATCGGGACTACGTTAGCTGCTTTCCAAATATCTGGCAGTTCCCCTGTTGCCAGTGATTTGTTATACACTATGGAGAGTGGTAGGCACAGTTCGCTTGCTCCTTCCTTTAGAACCCAAGGGGAGATTCCATCTGGGCCTATAGCCTTCGTCACGTCCAACTCTAGTAAACACTTCCTTACTTCCCCACTGGTAATCTCAAACTCTTCCAGTGGTTCCTGGTTAGCTATTCCCTCACTTACCTCTGGAATTTCTCCTTGCTCTAAGGTGAAGACCTCCTGGAATTTCTTATTCAATTCCTCACACACTTCCTTGTCATTTGTAGTGAATCCTTCCGCCCCTATCCTTAATCTCATAACCTGTTCCTTTACTGTTGTTTTTCTCCTAATGTGGCTATGCAACAATTTAGGCTGAGTCTTTGCCTTGCTTGCGATGTCATTTTCGTATTGTCTTTCTGCCTCTCTTCTCATCCTGACATATTCATTCCTGGCATTCTGGTATCTTTCTCTGCTTTCCAGTGTCCTGTTATTCCTATAGTTTCTCCATGCCCCTTTACTTTGCTGCTTAGCCAGCCTACATCTCTGATTAAACCATGGGTTTCTCATCTTCATTTCTCTGTTTTCCTTTTGGACTGGGTCAAACTTGTTTGCTGCGTCCTTGCACTTCTGCGTGATGTAATCCATCATATCTTGGGCCGTCTTTCCCCTGACCTCCGTTTCCCATGCTATATCTGTTAGGAATTTTCTTATCCCCTCATAGTTTCCCTTTCGGTATGCTAACCTTTTGGTTTCTGTATCCCTCCTCGAGTTCAATAACCCCTCTTCAATCAAGTACTCAAACACCAGTACACTGTGGTCGCTCATTCCTATTGGGTCCTCAAAACCGATTTCTCTTATGTCGGAGTCGTTCAGAGTGAAGACTAGGTCGAGTCTCGCTGGTTCGTCATTGCCTCTCATCCTTGTGGGTTCTCCGACATGCTGGGTTAAAAAGTCTCTCAACCGTCTATCAACTGGTGTACAGATTCCTGAGCCTACTGGGCTCTATCATATCTACATTTGAAACTATGTATGGAGTCAGCCTCCACCACATCACTTCCTAGTGCATTCCATTTACTAACTACTTAGACTCTGAAAAAGTTCTTTCTAACGTCTCTGTGGCTCATTTGGGTACTCAGCTTCCACCTGTGTCCCATTGTTCGCGTCCCACCAGTGTTGAATAGTTCATCCTTGTTTACCCGGTCGATTCCCCTGAGGATTTTGTAGGTTGTGATCATGCCCCCCTTACTCCTCTGTCTTCCAGCGTCGTAAGGTGCATTTCCCGCAGCCTTTTCTCATAACTCATGCCTCTTAGTTCTGGGACTAGTCTAGTAGCATACCTTTGGACTTTTTCCAGCTTCGTCTTGTGCTTGACAAGGTACGGGCTCCATGCTGGGGCCGAATACTCCAGGATTGGTCTTACATATGTGGTGTACAAGATTCTGAATGATTCCTTACACAGGTTCCTGAACGCCGTTCTGATGTTAGCCAGCCTCGCATATGCCGCAGACGTTATTTTCTTTATGTGGGCTTCAGGAGACAGGTTTGGTGTGATATCAACTCCTAGATCTTTCTCTCTGTCTGTTTCATTAAGTACTTCATCTCCTATTCTGTATCGTGTGCCTGGCCTCCTGTTTCCACTGACTAGTTTCATTACTTTGCATTTACTCGGGTTGAACTTCAACAGCCATTTGTTGGACCATTCACTCAGTCTATCCAGGTCATCTTTTAGCCTCCTACTATCATCCTCTGTTTCAATCCTCCTTATAATCCTGTGTGTATGTGTTTGTGTGTGTGTGTACTCACCTAATTGTCCTTGTGGGGGGCTGAGCTCTGGCTCTTTGGTCCCGCCTCTCAACCGTCAATCAACAGGTGTACAGGTTCCTGAGCCTATTGGGCTCTATCATATCTACACTTGAAACTGTGTATAGAGTCAGCCTCCACCACATTACTTCCTAATGCATTCCATTTGTCAACCACTCTGACACTAAAAAAGTTCTTTCTAATATCTCTGTGGCTCATTTGGGCACTCAGTTTCAACCTGTGTCCCCTAGTGCGTGTGCCCCTTGTGTTAAACAGCCTGTCTTTATCTACCCTGTTGATTCCCTTGAGAATCTTTAATGTGGTGATCATGTCCCCCCCTAACTCTTCTGTCTTCCAACGAAGTGAAGTTTAATTCCCGTAGTCTCTCCTCGTAGCTCATACCTCTCAGCTCGGGTACTAGTCTGGTGGCAAACCTTTCAACCTTTTCCAGTTTAGTCTTATGCTTGACTAGATATGAACTCCATGCTGGAGCCGCATACTCCAGGATTGGTCTGACACATGTGGTATATAATGTTCTGAAAGATTCCTTACACAAGTTTCTAACGGTCGTTCTTATGTCAGCCAACCTGGCATATGCCGCTGATGTTATCCTCTAGATATGAGCTTCAGGGGAGAGGTCTGGCGTGATATCAACCCCCAGGTCATTCTCTCTCTCTGACTCCTGAAGTATTTCATCTCCCAAATGATACCTTGTATCTGGTCTCCTTTATCTTACCCCTATCTTCATTACATTACATTTGCTTGGGTTAAACTCTAACAACCATTTGTTCGACCATTCCTGCAGCTTGTCCAGGTCTTCTTGAAGCCTCAAGCTGTCCTCCTCTGTCTTAATCCTCCTCATAATTTTGGCGTTGTCAGCAAACATTGAGAGGAATGAGTCTATACCCTCTGGGAGATCATTTACGTATATCAGAAACAGGATAGGTCGGAGTACAGAGCCCTGTGGGACTCGACTGGGGAATTCACGCCAATCTGAGGTCTCACCCCTAACTGTAACTCTCTGCTTCCTATTGCTTAGGTACTCCCTTATCCACTGGAGCGCCCTTCCAGTTACTCCTGCCTCTTTCTCCAGCTTATGCATCAGCCTTTTATGGGGTACTGTGTCAAAGGCTTTCCAACAGTCCAAAAAAATGCAGTCTGCCCATCCTTCTCTTTCTTGCCTAATCTTTGTCACCTGATCGTAGAATTCTATTAAGCTTGTAAGGCAAAATTTACCCTCCCTAAATCCATGTTGATGGGTTGTCACGAAGTCTTGTCTCTCCAAATGTGTTACTAGGTTTTCTCTCACGATCTTCTCCATCACCTTGCATGGTATACAAGTCAAGGACACTGGCCTGTAGTTCAGTGCCTATTGTCTGTCACCCTTTTTGTATATTGGGACTACATTAGCCGTCTTTCATATTTCTGGTAGGTCTCCCGTTTCCAGTGACCTACTATACCCTATGGAGAGTGGCAAGCAAAGTGCTCCTGCACACTCTTTCAATCCATATGGTGAGATACCGTCAGGCCCAACAGCTTTTCTCCCATCCAGCTCCAATAGGTGCTTCTTGACCTCATCTCTTGTAATTTCGAACCTTTCCATGGTCTCCTGGTTTGCTGCTACCTCTCTTAGCGCCGTGACTTTTCCTTGTTCTATTGTAAAGACCTCCTGGAACCTTTTGTTCAGTTCCTCGCACACCTCTTTGTCTCTCTCTGTGTACCTGTCATCACCCATCCTAAGTTTCATCACCTGTTTCTTCACTATTGTCTACCTCCTTATATGACTGTAATAGTTTTGGTTCGGTCTTGGCTTTGTTAACTATATCATTTTCATACCTTTTCTCAGCTGCTCTTCTCACACTAACATACTCGTTCCTGGTTCTCTGGTATCTCTCTCTACTTTCAGGTGTTCTGTTATTACGGAAGTTTCTCCATGCTTTTTTGTTCAGCTCCTTTGCTTTCATACATTCCCTAGTAAACCACGGATTCTTCTTTTGCTTCTCTGTTTTTCCTGTCGGGCCGGGACAAACCTGCTTACAGCCTCCTGACACTTTTGAGTGACATAGTCCATCATGTCTTGTACGGACTTGGTTCTGTGTTCTGTGTCCCATTGTATATCCCAAAGGAATTTATTCATCTCTTCATTGTTTCCTTTTCGGTACGCCAGCCCTTTGTTTCCCAGTTCTTTTTGAGGGGAGATAATTCCTAGCTCAACCAGGTACTCAAAGCACAATACACTATGATCACTCATTCCCAGAGGGGCTTCCAACTTAACTTTTCTTATATCCCGCTCATTTAGGGTAAATATCAGATCAAGCAAGGCTGGTTCGTCCTCTCCTCTCCTTCTTGTCGGTCCCTTGACGTGCTGACTTAGAAAGCTTCTTGTTGCCACGTCCAACAGCTCAGCTCTCCATGTGTCTGGTCCTCCATGTGGGTCTCTTTTCACCCAATCTATCTTCCCATGGTTGAAGTCTCCCATGATTAGTAGTCTGGATCCGTTCCTGTTAGCCACAGAAACTGCTCTCTCTATTATATTGATGGTGGCCATGTTGTTTCTATCATATTCCTGTCTGGGTCTTCTGTCGTTCGGTGGGGGGTTATATAATACTTCTACTATAATTTTCTGTCCTCCAGTTGCTATGGTGCCTGATATGTAGTCACTGAAACCTTCACAGCCTTGAATAACCATCTCCCCAAAATCCCAGCTACACCACCACCACCACCTCTTCCTTCCCTCTCTTTCCTCATAACATAATAGTCCTTTGGGAACACTGCATTTGTTATCGTTTTCGTGATCTTTGTTTCTGTGAGGGCTATTATGTCTGGGTTTTCCTCTAGTACCCACTCTCCAAGCTCATTTGCTGTATTTGTAATCCCATCTATGTTAGTGTACATTGCCTTGAAGCTCACTTTTTTCTGTTTATTTTCTAGTCCCTTTCTTGGTGAGCATTCTGCTGGTGGGGAAAGCTGTTCCCTGGGTGAGAAGATCTGCGAGGTGGTTTGCTGGGTCCCAGAGGATTTTGGGGGGGGGGGGTGCAAGGGAAGGGGGGACAGGAAGGGTGTGTGTGTGTGTGTGTGTGTGTGTGTGTGTGTGTGTGTGTGTGTGTGTGTGTGTGTGTGTGTGTGTGTGTGTGTGTGTGTACTCACCTAGTTGTACTCACCTAGTTGTGTCCGCGGGGGTTGAGCTCTGGCTCTTTGGTGCTGCCTCTCAACCGTCAATCAACAGGTGTACAGATTCCTGAGCCTATTGGGCTCTATCATATCTACAGTTGAAACTGTGTATGAAGTCAGCCTCCACTACATCACTTCCTAATGCATTCCATTTGTCAACCACTCTGACACTAAAAAAGTTATTTCTAATATCTCTGTGGCTCATTTGGGCACTCAGTTTCCACCTGTGTCCCCTTGTGCGTGTTCCCCTTGTGTTAAATAGACTGTCTTTATCTACCCTATCAATTCCCTTCAGAATCTTGAATGTGGTGATCATGTCCCCCCTAACTCTTCTGTCTTCCAGCGAAGTGAGGTTTAATTCCCGTAGTCTCTCCTCGTAGCTCATACCTCTCAGCTCGGGTACTAGTCTGGTGGCAAACCTTTGAACCTTTTCCAGTTTAGTTTTATCCTTGACTAGATATGGACTCCATGCTGGGGCTGCATACTCCAGGATTGGCCTGACATATGTGGTATACAAAGTTCTGAATGATTCTTTACACAAATTTCTGAATGCCGTTCGTATGTTGGCCAGCCTGGCATATGCCGCTGATGTTATCCGCTTGATTTGTGCTGCAGGAGACAGGTCTGGCGTGATATCAACCCCAAGTCTTGATATCACGCCAGACCTGTGTGTGTGTGTGTGTGTGTGTGTGTGTGTGTGTGTGTGTGTGTGTGTGTGTGTGTGTGTGTGTGTGTGTGTGTGTGTGTGTGTGTGTGTGTGTGTGTGTATCTGTGTGTGTGTGTATCTGTGTGTGTGTGTATCTGTGTGTACTCACCTATTGGTACTCACCTATTTGTGCTTGCAGAATCGAGCATTGGCTCTTAGATCCCGCCTTTCCAGCCATCGGTTGTTTACAGCAATATCTCCTGTCCCATTTCCCTATCATACCTAATTTTAAAATTATGAATAGAGTTTGCTTCCACAACCTGTTCCGCAAGTGCATTCCATTTTTCCACTACTCTCACGCTAAAAGAAAACTTCCTAACATCTCTGTGACTCCTCTGAGTTTCCAGTTTCCACCCACTCGTTCTGTTATTATTACGTGTGAACATTTCATCTATTTCCACTTTGTCAATTCCCCTGAGTATTTTATATGTTCCTATCATATCTCCTCTCTCCCTTCTTTTCTCTAGTGTCGTAAGATTCAGTTCCCTCAGACGTTCTTCGTATCCCATCCCTCGTAACTCTGGGACAAGCCTCGTCGCAAACCTCTGAACCTTCTCTAGTTTTCTTATGTGTTTCTTCAGGTGGGCGCCCCATGATGGCGCGGCATACTCTAAGACGGGTCTCACGTAGGCAGTGTAAAGCGTCCTAAAAGCCTCCTCACTTATGTTTCTGAATGAAGTTCTAATTTTCGCCAGTGTAGAGTACGCTGCTGTTGTTATCCTATTTATATGTGCCTCAGGAGTTAGATTAGGTGTCACATCCACTCCCAGGTCTCTTTCTCGAATCGTTACAGGTAGGCAGTTCCCCTTCATTGTGTACTGTCCTTTTGGTCGTCTATCACCTGATCCCATTTCCATAACTTTACTTTTACCTTTGTTGAACTCCAGTAACCATTTCCCTGACCATCTCTGCAACCTGTTTAAGTCCTCTTGGAGGATACTACAATCCTCGTCTGTCACAACTCTTCTCATTAATTTTGCGTCATCCGCAAACATTGACATGTAGGATTCCACTCCTGTAAACATATCATTTACGTAAATTAGAAAGAGGATTGGGCCCAGCACCGATCCTTGAGGTACTCCACTCGTTACTGTTCGCCAGTCCGACTTCTCACCCCTTACCATTACCCTCTGGCTCCTTCCTGTTAGGTAGTTCTTCACCCATGCTAGGGCCTTTCCGCTTACTCCTGCCTGCCTCTCAAGTTTGTAAAGCAGTCTCATGTGCGGTACTGTATCAAAGGCCTTTGGCAGTCAAGAAATATGTAGTCTGCCCAGCCTTCTCTGTCCTGCCTTATCCTTGTTACTTTGTCATAGAATTCTAAAAAGTTTGTTAGGCATGATTTCCCTGTCCAGAACCCATGTTGGTGCTTGTTTACAAACCCAATGCTCTCCAGGTGCTCAACAGGTCTTAGCCTAATTATTCTTTCAAGTATTTTGCAGGGGATGCATGTCAGTGATACGGGTCTGTAGTTAAGTGCCTCCTCCCTATCACCTTTCTTGAAAATCGGTACGACATTTGCCTCCTTCCAGCAACTGGGCAATTCTCCCGACCTAAGTGACTCATTAAAGATCATTGCCAGAGGCACGCTGAGAGCCTGCGCTGCCTCTTTTAGTATCCACGGTGATTCTTTGTCTGGTCCAACCGCTTTAATTGCATCCAGTGTTGTCAACTGTTTCATTACCTCCTGTACTGTCACCTCTATATCTGATAGTCTTCCATCTAGGGTAATCTCTTCTAACAATGGGAGCCACTCAGGCCTGGTTGTGAACACTCCAATGAAACTAGCATTCAGTACCCCGCAGATTTCCTTGTCGCTTGCTGTATATGCCCCTTCTGTTTTCCTCAGTCTTGTCACTTGGTCATTTACCGACATCTTCCTTCTTATATGGCTATGTAGTAATTGAGGTTGCTTTTTCGCTTTGACTGCAATATCATTCTCATAATTTCTTTCCGACACTCGTCTTATGTTAATGTAGTCATCCCTAGCTCTGTTACATCTAATCCTGTTGTCCTCTGTCCTTTGTCTTCTGTACTTCCTCCACTCCCTCTTGCTTCTCACCTTTACTTCCTGACACTGTCTATTAAACCATGGGTTATTATATTCCCTCCTGCTTTTTTCCTTCACTGTTGGAATAAATCTCTCTTCTGCCTCCTTGCATTTCCATATGACTTGGTTCATTATATATTGCACTGTTTTTCCTCTAATTTCATCCTCCCACTGCACTTCTCCCAGGTAGTCCCTTATCCTTCTGTAGTCCCCTCTTCTGTAATCAAGTCTCCTTCCTCGGACCTCTTGTCCTTTGGTCACAATTTTAAGCTCCATCATGTAGTCAAAGACTAGGACACAATGGTCACTGTGTGTGTGTGTATGTGTATGTGAGTGTGTGTGTGTGTGTGTGTGTGTGTGTGTGTGTGTGTGTGTGTGTGTGTGTGTGTGTGTGTGTGTGTGTGTGTGTGTGTGTGTGTGTGTGTGTGTGTGTGTGTAATTACCTAAGTGTAATTACCTAAGTGTAATTACAGGATGATAGCTACGCTCGTGGTGTCCCGTCTTCCCAGCACTCTTTGTCATATAACGCTTTGAAACTATTGACGGTCTTAGCCTCCACCACCACCTCACCTAACTTGTTCCAACCGTCTACCACTCTATTTGCGAAAGTGAATTTCCTTATATTTCTTCGGCATCTGTGTTTAGCTAGTTTAAATCTATGACCTCTTGTTCTTAAAGTTCTAGGTCTCAGGAAATCTTCCCTATCGATTTTATCAATTCCTGTTACTATTTTGTATGTATTGATCATATCACCTCTTTTTCTTCTGTCTTCTAGTTTTGGCATATTTAATGCCTCTAATCTCTCCTCGTAGCTCTTGCTCTTCAGTTCTGGGAGCCACTTAGTAGCATGTCTTTGCACCTTTTCCAGTTTGTTGATGTGCTTCTTAAGATATGGGCACCACACAACCGCTGCATATTCTAGCTATTCATAACAAAAGTCATGAACAATTTCTTTAGTATATCGCCATCCATGTTTAAAAGCAATTCTAAAGTTAGAAAGCGTGGCATAGGCTCCTCGCACAATATTCTTTATGTGGTCCTCAGGTGATAGTTTTCTATCTAGAACCACCCCTAGATCTCTTTCTTTATCAGAATTCTTTAAAAATTTCTCACATAATATATAGGTTGTGTGAGGTCTATGTTCTCCTATTCCACATTCCATAACATGGCATTTATTAACATTAAATTTCATTTGCCAAGTGGTGCTCCATATACTTATTTTGTCCAGGTCATCTTGAAGGGCATGACAATCATATAAGTTTCTTATCCTTCCTATTATCTTAGCATCATCAGCAAACATGTTCATATAATTCTGTATACCAACTGGTAGATCATTTATTTAGACAATAAACATCACTTGCGCAAGAACTGAACCCTGTGGTACTCCACTTGTGACATTTCTCCATTCCGATACATTGCCTCTGATCACTGCCCTCATTTTTCTATCAGTCGGAAACTTTTTCATCCATGTAAAAAGCTTACCTGTCACCCCTCCAATATTTTCCAGTTTCTAGAACAACCTCTTATGGGGAACTCTGTCGAAAGCCTTATTTAGGTCCAGACAGATGCAGTCAACCCAACCATCTCTTTCCTGTAATATCTCTGCTGCTCGATCATAGAAACTGAGTAAATTCGATACACAGGATCTTCCAGATCGAAAACCATACTGTCTGTCTGATATTATATTATTTCTCTCCAGGAGTTCTACCAATTTTGTTTTAATTATTTTTTCCAATATTTTGACTATTACACTTGTCAATGATACCGGTCTATAATTAAGGGGGTCTTCCCTGCTTCCACTTTTGTGTGTGTGTGTGTGTGTGTGTGTGTGTGTGTGTGTGTGTGTGTGTGTGTGTGTGTGTGTGTGTGTGTGTGTGTGTACTCACCTAGTTGTGTTTGCGGGGGTTGAGCTCTGGCTCTTTGGTCCCGCCTCTCAACCGTCAATCAACAGTTGTACAGATTCCTGAGCCTATTGAGCTCTATCATATCTACACTTGAAACTGTGTATGGAGTCAGCCTCCACCACATCACTTCCTAATGCATTCCATTTGTCAACCACTCTGACACTAAAAAAGTTCTTTCTAATATCTCTGTGGCTCATTTGGGCGCTCAGTTTCCACCTGTGTCCCCTTGTGCGTGTGCCCCTTGTGTTAAATAGCCTGTCTTTATCTACCCTATAAATTCCCTTCAGAATCTTGAATGTAGTGATCATGTCCCCTCTAACTCTTCTGTCTTCCAGCGAAGTGAGGTTCAATTCCCGCAGTCTCTCCTCGTAGCTCATACCTCTCAGCTCAGGTACTAGTCTGGTGGCAAATCTTTGAACCTTTTCTAGTTTAGTCTTATCCTTGACTAGATATGGACTCCATGCATACTCCAGAATTGGCCTGACATATGTGGTATACAAAGTTCTGAATGATTCTTTACACAAATTTCTGAATGCCGTTCGTATGTTGGCCAGCCTGGCATATGCCGCTGATGTTATCCTCTTGATATGTGCTGCAGGAGACAGGTCTGGCGTGATATCAACTCCCAAGTCTTTTTCTTTTTCTGACTCCTGAAGGATTTCCTCTCCCAGATGATACCTTGTATTTGGCCTCCTGCTCCCTACACCTATCTTCATTACATTACATTTGGTTGGGTTGAACTCTAATAACCACTTGTTCGACCATTCCTTCAGTTTGTCTAGGTCTTCTTGAAGCCTCAAACAGTTCTCTTCTGTCTTAATCCTTCTTATAATTTTGGCATCATCCGCAAATATTGAGAGAAATGAATCTATACCCTCCGGGAGATCATTTACATATATCAGAAACAAGATAGGACCGAGTACAGAGCCCTATGGGACTCCACTGGTGACTTCACGCCAATCAGAGGTCTCACCCCTCACCGTAACTCTCTGCTTCCTATTGCTTAGGTACTCACTTATCCACTGGAGCACCTTACCAGCTACACCTGCCTGTCTCTCCAGCTTATGTACCAGCCTCTTATGCGGTACTGTGTCAAAGGCTTTCCGACAATCCAAGAAAATGCAGTCCGCCCAGCCCTCTCTTTCTTGCTTAATCTGTGTCACCTGGTCATAGAATTCTATTCAGCCAGTCAGGCAAGATTTACCCTCCCTGAACCCATCTTGTCGATTTGTCACGAAGTCCCTTCTCTCCAGATGTGCTACCAGGTTTTTTCTCACGATCTTCTCCATCACCTTGCATGGTATACAAGTCAAGGACACTGGCCTGTAGTTCAGTGCCTCTTGCCTGTCGCCTTTTTTGTATATTGGGACCACATTCGCCGTGTGTGTGTGTGTGTGTGTGTGTGTGTGTGTGTGTGTGTGTGTGTGTGTGTGTGTGTGTGTGTGTGTGTGTGTGTGTGTGTGTGTGTGTGTGTGTGTGTGTGTGTGTGTGTGTGTGAGTGTGTGTACTCACCTAATTGTACTCACCTAATTGTGCTTGCGGGGGTTGAGCTTTGGCTCTTTGGTCCCGCCTCTCAACTGTCAATCAACTGGTGTACAGATTCCTGAGCCTACTGGGCTCTATCATACCTACATTTGAAACTGTGTATGGAGTCAGCCTCCACCACATCACTTCCTAGTGCATTCCATTTATTAACTACTCTGACACTGAAAAAATTCTTTCTAACGTCTCTGTGGCTCATCTGGGTACTAAGTTTCCACCTGTGTCCCCTTGTTCGTGTCCCACCCGTGCTGAAGAGTTTGTCTTTGTCCACCCACCCTGTGTGTGTGTGTGTGTGTGTGTGTGTGTGTGTGTGTGTGTGTGTGTGTGTCACCTTTCAACTGTGTGTGTCTCTTTCTCAGAGACAGACAGATTATATTTCTTCCCGTCTAAACGTTTTTTTTACGTCGATTAGAAAGACTGTCTTGACTCGCTAAGATTGTTCTCGTCCCATGTAAAATGCGTCATTAACTAATCAAGCTGTAACTACCTTGTTTCAACTAACCCTTATTTACCAGAATTCTCTCAGTTATCAGATACAACGCATATCACTCTAAGTTTCTCCTCCGTCTTATTTTCAAACTTTACTTCATTCACCCTTTATTCTGCTTTTCTTCTTCCTCCTATTCATTTCTTCCTTTGTTCCACTGGTTCTCTTTATCTCTGGTCCTCCTACTCCTCCTCTGGACACTTCAGCATCCAGCAAAATATCCAAGTACAAACCGCTGGCCATTAAGCTGTTTTTCCTGGGACAAATGCATGGGAAATGGGCTGTGTTGCGCTGCAAATGCACTCAGCATCTTCAACAGCCTTCATGCTGTGCTTGCGATGCTGTGTAAGCACAGTTGGGCTCTTGGTTATGTATTATAAGTTTAAGAGAATATTATATTAAGTTAAGGATCTTTTCAGACAAGGTGTTCGAATAATTTGTCGTTCGAATATTCTGGGCATTTCGATCACTTTAGCTTTTATTTCTTCTCTCTTGTTTAATAGGGAGTTTTCATGCTGGGGTTTACTACGTGTTCCTTATATCTACCTTCACCTCTCCTCTGTGACCTCATATTTGTCTTAATGGCGGGTTATTCATGCCCGTGCCACCTCTTGGGTGGCTTAATCTTCATCAATCAATCAATCATTATGTTGATGACCTGTTTCTCGATGAGTTTCTTTTGGTCATGTCTGTGTGCGTTGTGAGATTTGTTTTCTGTTCCGTCACTGTGATTGATTCCCTGTTTGCGGTTACATATTTGGTCATTTTTTAATGTTATACTCATTGTTTACGTTCTGTTGTGTAGTCATGTTGTAAGAACATAAGAACATATGAACAAAGGTAACTGCAGAAGGCCTATTGTCCCATATGAGGCAGCTCCTATTTATAACCACCCAATCCCACTCATTGTGTGTGTGTGTGTGTAGTTTTGTGAGGCGAAAAAGCCTCTTTTGTACCAACTAGGGTACAAGTGTAGCCCAGAGGGTACAAGGTGGTACATTTGTACCACCTGGAGTACCATATAAGACTGATTCTCCGGGTTTGGTATACATGTGGTCCACTGTGGTACCATACAGCTGCCCACCCGAGTGTGGTACACTCACATTTGACTCACACTGACTCAGACACCCACTGACTCAATAACAACACGTCACTCACCCATATATCATCCCCTCCAGTCATTAGGAGGGACCAAAGAGCCAAAGCTCCACTCCCCCCCCCCCCCCCCGCAAGCACAACTAGGTGAGTACCTGGCTTCCACAGGCTCATTTAATGAATGATTTAATATACCAATAATCAGTGTTTATATTCTCGTTCTGGTTATATATTCTCGTCTATATTCTGTCACTGGTTCCAAGGGGTTGTCATAGCCAGGGGGTGGTAATGGGGGACGAGCTCCCACGACCTATAAAATGCTCCTATACGGCATGCGTCTCAAATAGCCTCTGACAACCAAGTCCAACTCCTGGCCTGCACGGGTGGCTTAGTCTAAGTCCGGCGGAACTGCTTTTACCGACAGGAGAAGGGGCGAGGGCGTGCCTCTGGCGCCTTAAAACCAGCTGCTCCGGGTAGATGGGACTCGATAGCCTGGGAAGGCAGCCCATCTAGGGGAAGGAAAACCCTGATTTTAAACCTCCGCTGCCTTGCGGCCATACCCCTTTTTTGGGAAAGGCTTCAGGAGTCAACCTCGAGGAAAAATCCGGAGTTGGAGCCCCTAAGGCAGTTCGTTGTTGACGTCGACCTCGTTCTGGCAGTTCCTGCGACGTTGCTGGAACCATGTGTATTGGCATTTGCCTTTCTATTGGATAATTTCAGCAACGTGGAGAGGGAGGACCTGCTGCATGGGTAACAGCTTCTCCTCCATATCTATCTACCCAGGCTTTGCGCCCTGGAGAGGACACTCCAGCTTCGCCTCACAGCGTCGAACCAACACGGGAAGCGACAGTCTACCGGTTTTAAGTCTTCTGCTCGATTGGTGAAGAGTGTGACGCCAGGGGTTGCTTCCGACGGTGGGAGGGGTCATCGCGCCCCACTGGGCAGCTACCGCCCGCCTCAAGCTGGGCAAACCCCAGCCAATAAGGTGTTGCCTCGCCACGGTCCGTTAACCTCACTGGGTGCGTGGGGTTTAGGATGAAAACCGACAAGCGGGCCGACAACTTTGCACCAAGCAATACCAAACCAAAGAAGAAAATATCAACTGCCCAAAAGCTGGGCACATGGAACGTCAGGACACTAACACCAGGTTTCTCTGACGACCTGCAAGAAATCAATGACGCCCTAAAAACAGCAATCATCGATAGGAAGCTGAGCAAGCTGCAGGATGGATATTGTTGCTCTCCAAGAGAACAGGCTCCCAGGATCAGGATCTGTGAGAGATAGGACCTTCTCTTTCTTCTGGCAAGGAAAACCTCCAGATGAGACCAGAGAACATGGTGTGGGATTTGCCGTCAGGAATGCACTGTTGGGACACATTATGCCACCGATGGGGGAAACCGAACGAATTCTGTCTCTGCAACTGTTCTCCCAAACAGGACCAGTCAATGTAATTAGTGCATATGCACCAACCCTGACTTCTCCAGCAGAGGCAAAAGAAAAATTCTACGATGACCTCAACAGAGTCATAGCGAGAATCCCTGTAAAGGAGCCACTGTTCATCCTCGGCGACTTTAACGCCAGAGTGGGTGCTGAGCACAACATTTGGCCCACTTGTCTGGGTCAATTCGGCATAGGGAGGATGAATGAGAACGGGCAACGTCTGCTAGAACTTTGCTGCCTTCATGGTCTTTGTGTCACCAACACGTTCTTCGGCACAAAGCCTCAACACCGAGTATCTTGGAGACACCTCAGATCCAAGCACTGGCACCAGCTTGACCTGATTCTTACCAGGCGTGCAAGTCTACCCAGCGTCAAGATTACGCGAAGCTACCAGAGTGCTGTCTGTGACACCGACCACTCCCTGGTATGTAGCAGGGTCAAGATGCAACCAAAGAAGATTCATCACTCGAAAAAGGCGGGCAGACCTCGCATCGACACCACCAAGACCCGCAACCAGGACAAGGTGGAAGATTTTGCACGCGTGCTCGAGGAAGCTCTCCCTGGCCTAGCTGGGGTCACTGCCTGTAAAAGATGGGAGAACTTCAGAGACGCTGTGTTCAACGCTGCCATTTCCACCTTTGGCAAGAAGACTAGCAGGTCGGCAGACTGGCTCGAGGCTCACTCGGATGAGATGACACCTGTCATCGAAGAGAAGAGAAACGCCTTGGCAGCCTACAAAGCCTGCCCAAGTCAGCGCAACTTACAGATCCTTCGGGCTGTCCGCTGCAAAGTGCAGCAGAGCGCCAGGCGCTGTGCCAACAACTATTGGCTCCAGCTCTGCTCCCAGATACAGACTGCAGCGGATACAGGCAATGTAAGGGGAATGTATGACGGCATCAAGCAGGCCCTCGGCCCAATCCAGAGGAAGACCGCTCCTCTGAAATCTGCCACTGGCGAGGTGATTCAGGACCAGACACTGCAGCTGAAGCGCTGGGTCGAGCACTACTCTGAGCTATATGCCAGGGACAATGTGGTCACCGAAGATGCCCTGAGCGCCATTGAGTGTCTGCCTGTGTTTGAGTGTCTGCCTGTGTTAATGGAGCTCGACAGCGAACCGACCCTGGAAGAACTCAGCGATGCCCTAGACTCCCTTGCTTCTGGTAAAGCTCCTGGCAAAGATGGCATTTCTGCTGAGACCTTGAAGTGCCGCAGAGGTAGCCTGCTCATGGAGCTGCATGAAATTCTCTGCCTCTGCTGGGAAGAAGGAGAGGTGCCACAGGACATGAGGGATGCCAACATTGTCACGCTGTATAAGAATAAAGGTGACAGGGGCGACTGCAACAACTACCGTGGAATCTCCCTCCTCAGTATTGTCGGAAATCTGTTTGCTCGAGTCGCATTGAAGAGGCTCCAAGTACTTGCAGAGAGAGTCTATCCAGAATCACAATGCGGATTCAGAGCTGGCAGGTCCACCATCGGCATGGTCTTTTCCCTCAGACAACTGCAGGAGAAATGCAGGGAACAGAAGCAGCCAGTCTTCGTAGCCTTCACAGATCTGACGAAGGCCTTCGACCTCGTCAGCAGGGATGGCCTGTTCAAGATCCTCCCCAAGATCGGATGCCCACCCAGGCTCCTCAGCATCATCAGATCTTTCCATGAGAACATGAGGGGCACCGTGGTCTTTGATGGCCTAACATCAGACGCCTTTGACATCCGAAGTGGAGTAAAGCAGGGCTGCGTACTGGCTCAAACCCTATTCGGGATTTTCTTCGCAGTTATGCTGCGGCACGCCTTCGGATCTGTCACGGAAGGTATTTACCTCTGGACCAGGTCGGATGGAAAGCTCTTTAACCTCGCCAGGCTGAGAGACAAGACGAAGGTTCGGCTGAGGTGTCTGCGCGACTTCCTTTTTGCCGACGACGCAGCAGTCACTGCCCACTCAGCTGAAGACCTCCAACGGCTCATAACCCGCTTCAGCGAGGTATGCTTCAGCGAGTTATGAGTCCGAAAGCTTCAGGCTTTCGGACTCACCATCAGTCTGAAGAAAACACAAGTCATGGGACAAGGAGTGGACTCCCCACCTGACATCGGCATCTCTGATTCCAAACTGGAAGTCGTTCACGACTTCGTGTACCTGGGCTCCACAATCTCTGACTCCCTCTCTCTTGATACGGAGCTAAACAAACGCATCGGTAAGGCATCTACTACCATGTCCAGACTGACAAAGAGAGTGTGGGCCAACAATAGGCTAACTGAGTATACTAAGATTCAGGATTACAGAGCCTGTGTCCTGAGCACTCTCCTTTATGGCAGTGAGTCTTGGACACTCCACGCCCGTCAAGAAAGACAGCTGAATGCCTACCACATGCGCTGCCTTCGACACATCATGAACATCACCTGGCAGGACAAGGTGACAAACAACAACGTCTTGGGGAGAGCAAGAATCACCAGCATGTACTCATTGCTGAAACAGAGACGAATGCGCTGGCTCGGGCACGTTGTGCGAATGGGCGACGGCAGGATCCTCAAGGATCTCCTGTACGGAGAGCGGATGCAGGGAAAGCGTCCAGCAGGCAAGCCCCAGCTACGGTACAAAGACGTATGCAAGAGGGACCTGAAAGCCATGGACGTCGATCTTGCTATATGGGAGACACTGGCTGCAGACCATTCAGCCTGCAGGCAGTGTGTTCAAAGAGGTCTCTCCAAGTTCGAGGAGTCACTTGCCAAGGAATCGGAGGTAAAGAGACAGAGAAGGAAAGCCGGTAGCCAGGAAGACAGACCAAAATCAGACTTCGTTTGTGCTCGGTGTGGGATGACTGCCACTCTTGGATTGGCCTCATCAGTCACACCAGACGCTGCACCAGGATTGATAACTAGAGCGCAACTCCATAGTCTCCCGAGACTGAAGGATGCCTACTCTAGATATTCTCGTTCTCTGACAGTCAGACAGAAATGTTAAATTCCCATTCGCTAGTATTAGCAGTAATGGGGTTTTATGTAGATATAGATAACATATAGAAGAACCTATGATAACATATTTATCAGCGCTTTAAATGATGAGCAGCTCAGCTGCTGACGTCACAGGAATAGGAGCCAATCGTGGGGTTTAGAGGCGTGGGAGATAGCAGTTGGGCACAGCCCCCTAGGGGGGTAGAAATAACTTAAGCTACTCTATCCCTTTGAAATGTATTTCTTTCTTGACTCAATAAACATACTTGAATTTGAACCTGGGCACAGACCAGGGTGAGGGGCTGACGTTGCTTTATATGCTCTCTATGTGTGTGTTGCTCTCAATGGGTCTCCCAAGCAAGACGTGATTGTTTATCTCCCGTCCTATCTTGCACGTGCTGGAAGTAACCAAACAACTGAACATGAAGCAAGTAGTAACTGAACCCACACATGGGGAATGAGATTGGCAATGTTGCGATCCTAATCATGACCTTATGTAACGATTCGATCCGTTCTGGACCTAATCAATTCCTGCTATATTGATTCGGTCCGTTATAGACCTAATCAAGGTGTTCCACACCTTGCTTCCAACTACAAATACTATTAAACAAAATTAAAGTTTTTTAAGAATACAGACTATGCAGGACCTTTTTACTGGCTCACCATAGCCCGTGCTACTTGGAACTTGTTCCGAGTAGCTGAATCTATAACAACAACATGCAGCACCACCATGGAACCCCACATTTGATAAACCTTAATAAGCTATAAATAAACCCAAATATACCATACACAGAAATACTAGGAAACAATAAAGATAATCTGTTACATTAAGCGATGTGTGTCCAAAGTTTATTTCCTAATCCAATAGATTTAATCTAATCTATCAACATTAAAATGACTCTGTGTATGTCAAGTGTATGAGAAAAGGAACACTGAATAGTGGGTTTTCTATGTCATGTTCGTGTTTATATGATTCTGGTCAAGGAGCTCACTCTCTGTTCAGAAACATGTAAGAACATAAGAACATAAGAACAAAAGCAACTGCAGAAGGCCTATTGGCCCATACGAGGCAGCTTCAATCTATAACCCCCCAATCCCACTCATATACAATGAGTGGATATACAGATGTATATCTTAAAAAATACACAAACAATATTGGATTTTTGTTTTGTTTTAGTTTTTCTCACTCTCTCTCTCTCTCTCTCTCTCTCTCTCTCTCTCTCTCTCTCTCTCTCTCTCTCTCTCTCTCTCTCTCTCTCTCTCTCTCTCTCTCTCTCTCTCTCTCTCTCTTTCTCTCTCTCACAGAGCTTCATGCAATGTCTACATTCTTACGCTTGATCAATATGCTTGATCAATACGCTTGATCAAGCTGTGGAACGCCGTGTACAATCCAAAATAATTTTGTCGTTTTAACCAATAATAAATACCGTTATATTTCTTATTAATCTGAGCAGTGGAACACGTATCACTTCCTGGGGAGAGAGAGAGAGAGAGAGGTATAAATATTTAATAAAACACTATTCCAATATATCTTGTTGTCCGAGTCGTTTAAATATATATAAAAAAAGTTAAGGATTTGGATAGAGGGTGAGGCTGGCTCCCCTCTGGATAAGACCGCCAAGGGAAAACATGTTCCCAGAACTAATAACCAAAAACGTTAGCGAGGTGTACGCTATCCATGCGTACACAGCCGGGGGCAGTAACGCTTAGCTCTGCGTTGATGGTCTGTCCAGAATAACTCGCTCTGTGCATTAAAACATGCGTTGCCGACACAGAAAACAGCGAATGAAAACGCAGATCAATGATGGCAATTCGTTGCCATTTTATTTGTTTCACAACATAAATCGCCTCGAGTCAGAGGCTGAATCATAGAGGGTTTTGATCCCCCAGACAAAGTGTCAGCTGTGGCGTAGGGGGGAAAGTGGGGGAGGGGGTCGAAGAAGGTCAGGAACGTCAGGCGCCAAAAATGTGTGAAAAGCGTTTCTGATGAACATCAAATTTCGGGTTATTAATTTAATTTATTACGCTTCCCCTCGACGATAATTGTAATTACATTTGTGATCCGCAAAACGAAACCAGTTGGTCATACAGTGTCCCTGGCCCCTAGGGACAGATCCGGCAGTGTTACCAATGGCACTGGGGGGAAAGTGTCACTGCGGCAAGTATTGAATACACTGTAAGTGCCTCAACACCGGAAGTGCCGTCTGACGTAACCAGCTTTAACACAAGCTGTGCCAGAAAGTTGACAGTCACGCCGTGACAGCTGTCAAACATTTGACAAGACATTTCATATCTTTTCCCGTGATAATATGTTATGAATATAGGAAGTTACGGTGACATACGCCCTTAGGTGTGATGAAGATACGGCGGAAATACACACACGTGCATGTGTATACTCAGGCTGTAAACGAGAGAGACACACAAGTTTCAGCCCCGTTCCTGTGCCAGGTAAGTCCACTACGGGCTCACCATAGCCCGTGCTACTTGGAACTTTTATTTCCCTAGTAGCTGAATTTTAAATAACAACAACAACGAGAGAGAGCATATGGGTGTGTTTTCCCCTAAGGCTCCACCACATAGGACACATTCAAATGCCGTCCATAACCTTGCCTATTTGTTCAACTCACAGCTTAACTCACTCAAGTTTAGCGTCTCTGCGATTAACAACATTCCCAAATCCTTCCTCTCACACGTCTTGGTAAGTTCATTGGAATTCACACATACACACAGTCGCGTTGGCCAGGCTCTGGCTGGAACACTGTGTTCTGCACTTAGTTGAACTTGACGTTTGTGTTCCCCCACCGTCTGTTTGTGTTGCCGCGTGTCATTGCTGGTTCTCGAGTTGAATTTGTTTGTTTTTGTTTTGAACGCATGATGGCTTGTTTAGAGGACGACTCACGAGAACTCGGTGAGAAGGTATTTCCAGGTATTTTTAGGGTTAGGTGAGGCTAAGTTGGGTTTGGTTGGGATTGATTGGGTCTAGATTCGGTTCGGCTCGGTTTGGTTATGTGCGGTGAGACTAGGTTAGGTTAGGGTTGATTAGGTTATATGGGGGTGAGATTAGGAGAGGTTAGTTTAGATGAGGTTAGGTTTAAAAATGGTTAAAGATAAGTCCTAATAGATAGTACTAGATAAAGGAAACTTGGGTTCCTTCTAACTTGGGAAACTTGGGAAAGTTGTGTTTCACAACTCAGGGTCCACAGAGATAATACTGTGGGTCTGCAAACTAAGTTTGAAACTTAATTGCCTTCCTGATGTCAATAACAGGTAGATTAATGAATCAGTTTCTAGTATATGAATCAAATATAAAAGATTGAGCAAATGCAAATGAAGAAAAAGAGTCTTTGTTGAACTCTGGTATGACGCCATCACTAAGGTCAAGTTCCATTCAGTACGACTGATCAAATTTTCTGGTTACAGGTGACAAATGAGCATCCAGAACCGGTATTCAAAGCACCGATAAATGCTTTTCTATTCCACGTAACATATTGATGAGATCAGACGCTCCCACCTCTTATATATCAAATCAAAACAAGGAATCAGGATGACTGTGGAACCTCATCTTCGCTTAAGTATCTCTCTCTAGCAATGAACCTAAAAATCGAAACATTGTGCCAGCGGCAACCATGTCATTAATTAAACTAGTTTTAACAACTGCCTTGTGTTAGTGCTTAATATTTATTTGTATATTCCAGTTACAATTGAGAGGGAGGGAATTATCAGGAGGAAAGCGCCAAGCTATTAAAGACTATATAGCACTTGGAAGGGGTCAGGATAAGGATTTGGGATGGAACGGGGGTTGGGGGGGGGGGGGGGGAAAGGAATGATGCCCAACCACTTGTGGACGGTCGGGGATTGAACGCCGACCTGCATGAAGGGAGACCGTCGCTCTACCGTCTAGCCCAAGTAGTTGGACTTACAATTGAGAGATGAAAACGAGTTTGTTACCATTAAATATAAAACTGACGATATTAATTGTTGAATAGTTAGTCCTTTAAACAAACCAGGGGGAGGGGGGGGGGGGTCGTTTGGGAAAATTCATTTCAATGCCTTAGAGGTGAAGAGGTTGAGAAGCATGTTGTTTTTGTTGTTATAGATTCAGCTACTCGGAACAAGGTCCAAGTAGTACGGGCTGTGGTGGGCCCGTAACTTACCCGGCACAGGAGCGGGGCAAGTAGCACGGGCTATGGTGAGCCCGTAACTCACCTAGCACAGGAGCGGGGCAAGTAGCACGGGCTATGGTGAGCCTGTAGAGGACTTACCTGGCACAGGAGCGGTGCTGTGTGTACGTGTGTTGAGAAGCAATGCTCTAATATATATATGTATAGAGTTGCCTGATAGTGTGAGGCGATATTACCTAATTGTTATAATATTTTTCGCTCTTGTTGTAATATTCTTCTAGGATCGACCAGTTTTATAAGAGTGAAAATAAGATGTGTCTTATTTCCAGGTGCCATATGGCCTTGGAACATATCCTGGATGCAAACCACCACAGCTGGTTAACTCTCGCGCACCAATTTACAGCAAGATGAACAGTTGTATGAGGTGAAAGAAAACGTGGTCGGGCCTGGCTTGTTGCGGACACGATCGTTAAGGTCCTCTACACGTGACCAATTGTCTGTGTTCCTTTGTTATTGGTGTCAGCCTGGCAGTAAATGTGCGAAAAGTTGTTGTATTCTTGTCTGAGTCAAAATGAAGATTCCTCTGTTGATGCATGTTTTAAAATCTGTCTAGTGAAGCTCATGTGGTTGTTTGATGTGTGTGTGTGTGTGTGTGTGTGTGTGTGTGTGTGTGTGTGTGTGTGTGTGTGTGTGTGTGTGTGTGTGTGTATGTGTGTGTGTGTGTATATGTGTGTGTGTCTGCGTACGTGCGTTTTCCAGAATACTCTGCAGTGGGACCAAAAGCTCCAGACACTATAAACTAACGTAATTGACCTTGGGACAGATGCTGCTGTCAGACATAAAAACAATTACAGCACCCAGCACCCAGAAGACACTCCTGGACCCGACAACACCCAAGTGTACCTGTACACATCTTCATTTCCTTCTCTCCCTGTACCTTTAAAACACATGAAACGCTTAAATATGTGAATGAAACAACACACACACACACACACACACACACACACACACACACACACACACACACACACACATCTCGACAGCCTGTAGTGACTACGTTTCTGTCCATCCTAGACCATTATTTATCACGACTCGTAAAGAGTGAAATAGTCAATTTATATAAGGTGAATGGCCAAAGGGTTTAAAGTACACCAGAGGCGTTAATAAATTCATTAGTACAGCAGATTATCTGGTGTATTAATAAGTTAATACACCAGAGGTTCACATAAAATAATCACAATCACCGCGATAATTCACAATTCTCACGATTAATCACACTTACATAAGCAATTGCTAAGGAGTTCACAGTCACAATAATTCACAATCATGAAGATAGACATTATATGTACTCAGTTTAAAGAACTAATTTGTTTCGTAATTTTTCTTATTGAGAGTATTATTGTTTATCATTATACTGGTGTCAGGCACTGTTAATATAATGCTCCCAGGCAGTGTTATAATGCCAGGCACTGTTAGTATACTGTTAGACAATATCGTATAAAGCTACAAGATTCAGACGATCCGTATAAAGCTACAAGTTTCAGATCATCTTGTATAAACTGCAAGATTCAGACCATCTTTTACAAAGCTGCGAGGCATTCTAAGTATAATGCATATATAAGCCCTGAAGCATAATGCTGTCAGGGTACTCCCAGCTTAATAACAAGGACCACAGCTCCGCCAAGGTATAGACATGGCCCCAAGCTGGTTTTCCTGCTAAACGAGAGCTTAGTATCAGTTTGAGGCATCATCTTAAAAGCAAACAAAAATATGCTGAGGATGCTTTTTAAATTATGTCTTTTATGTCGCGTTGATAAGATCCCACGCTGGTTTAGAAGGAAGGTGGAACACTTGGACAATAGCGAACACACAAACTGGTTATAGTCTCGTGTTCTGCTTGTGCCGCACCAACGGCCAAATGACTGACAGTAATTGCTTTCTCCCAAATTATCGCAGTGCGTGCGAGAGAGCAGTTTTACGTGCCGGGGGAGAGGATGGGAAGGGAGAGTAAGGGAAGGGGAGAGGAGTATGGTGTGAGGGCTCACCTGGGGAATGGTCAGTCTTAAGGGGTGGAACGGTCAGTCCAAAGGGTGTGGAACGGACAGTCCAAAGGATGTTAATGTACAGGCAAGACAATCACATCCCTACCCTAAAGGCCACTACTGGCAATGAATGAACACCTGGCGAAATAATCGACAAATTAGAGATTAGACATAGGGGAAGTACTTCACATCAAGCAATAACATTAGCAGCCAGCTTGCACTCAGGTGTCTCACCTCACACTCTCTCTCTCTCTCTCTCTCTCTCTCTCTCTCTCTCTCTCTCTCTCTCTCTCTCTCTCTCTCTCTCTCTCTCTCTCTCTCTCTCTCTCTCTCTCTCTCTCTCTCTCTCTCTCTGTCTCTCTCTCTGTCTCTCTCTCTCTCTCTCTCTCTCTCTCTCTCTCTCTCTCTCTCTCTCTCTCTCTCTCTCTCTCTCTCTCTCTCTCTCTCTCTCTCTCTCTCTCTCTCTCTCTCTCTCTCTCTCTCTCTCTCTCTCTCTCTCTCTCTCTCTCTCTCTCTCTCTCTCTCTCTCTCTCTCTCTCTCTCTCTCTCTCTCTCTCTCTCTCTCTCTCTCTCTCGCTCCCTCCATGCCCCCCCTTCCGGTGTTGCATGAACTAGCTCCTATCCTGGCCCCCATGTCCTTCCTCCTGTGTTGCAGGCACTAGCCTCAATCCTGACCTATTGCCCGCCTCCGC